>NC_054545.1:10397926-10462926 GCF_017654505.1 Polyodon spathula
TATAAATCCAGAATACAATGTGTAGTTGTCAAATGACCAATTCTGCAGTACATTTAGTAATGATGTTCAATTATGGTATATATTTTCATTTGAGGGTCATTCCGACTGCTTGATGGAAAATCTTGTCAAAGACTAAGTGAGCCAGACTAAAAACTAATCCCACTTGTTAAATTGATCAGATTATTGAGAAGGCATGTTTGAATGCAGGTTTAAAAGTGGATCTGTCAAGATGTCTAACCATTTGATGGTGTCGGCAATTGTTTTCCTTTCAATCATTAAAAATACTGTAAATCTTTAATGAAATAGTATGACAAAAAAGTAGAAAAATGAATGGGAGTGGGTAAATTTGTTGAATAATGTTTTGGTTTTTTTTCTGGTACAGCTACAGAACATAGCAGTTTTCTTCCGTAATAACTATTTGCTTTCTTTATGAATAACAGCCCTGTGTAAATGAGATATAGTACCACCTCATTTTTTTTGATCCATAAATAATTTTTCCTACCCCAACGGCATAACAACCCAGCAAGAACACATTATTCTCATTATTCAGTTCATTTTGACATATAAATTAAATGACAGCATAGCAACATCAAAACAAGCAGTTATACAAGAGTTGGTGCCTTTTGGCTTCTTTTAAGAAAAGAACGCACAAAATAAGGCTATGCCTACTGAAAAAAGAACTGATATTAACATTACTGATATCCACAACTTTTCAAATGGTCTAAAAAAACTGAGAGGGGTAGTATTTTGTGTCCCTTCTCACCTCTTCTTGAAGTCAAGAAGGATTTTTTTTATTTTTTATTTTTGATTCTTAAAATAGATATGAATTTTGTTTTCTACTGTATATAACACTTACAAAATGGCAGTAATATTGGACTCCTAATCTAATCTTAGGTATGGTAGACCAATAGCTGTGCTTACTGGAGTCTCAGATGTTAGTCTATAGATCACAGAACAAAATTTTTTTTTTAAACTAGTAATGTATAATTTATTATGCCTCAGGTGGGCAACACAATGTCCCCTGATAATTACAGTAGCCATACTCAAATAAAAGTATGCCATTTCTTTTCAGAGGAGTTATCATCAAAACTAATAGTGCAAAAGATAGAGAGGTAACTGTAGGCAGTCATAAAAAAGTCATTACTTATGTGCCCTGTTTATTTCATGTTTTTTATTTCTGTTTCTATTTATTTTTCCATCAATATTTGTTGGGACTTTAATTAATTCATGCACTTTAACTGTATTGATAATAATATGAAAGAAAAAGAGGGACAATAATATAATAATAGCATAAGTAGCATAGCATAAGTATAAGACAATAAAAGCAAAGAGTAGAATTCAGTTGTAGCATATAATCTAAATGTCAGTTTCTCAAAGTTATTATACTCCATATTTTCAATAGGATAATACTTTTCAGAAAGGAAACATTTTAGAATTGTCATGTTAAAGCTCAGAAATATGTATATAATATTGGCATATTCGATCATTGTGTGCAAGAATATGTTTACGTCATGCTGCCTTCTCAAAATTATTTTTTATAGTTTCTGAATTGCACAAACTAAATATGAAAACAGTTGTGTTTGGTCTCAGACACAGTTCAAATGTTGAGTGAACAGGCATATTTGAAGCACAAAAGGACAGGCATTTCAATATAAAAGTCCTGTTAAATGTCACATTTAATAGTCAAAGTGACAGCCAATTTGGGCACAGCCCAGAACCTAAAAAATAAACAGATAAAAGGCTAAGATCTCTTGGGTTAAATCTGGAGTTGACAGGTTGACATACAGCCCTGATATAAAAAAGGTAATGTATCATTGCATAGTATTTTTTCACATGTACACTACAGTACATGAGTCTGCACCACTGACAAGTAAGAAAAGATGTATTAAAAAACACACAATACCGTACTAGTCCCAACAGTACCTTTTGAAAGCTGTAAAGATTTAAGTGCTGTGCTGTCAGTAGTACCTGGAGTGTTCCAAAGGTGAGATGAACCGTTTAATAAAAACCTGCCTCTGATAGACCAGCCTGAACTTTACATTGTTCCCCTTGACAAGTGGGGCCAGGGCTGCTGATGCCAGAGGGCAGCAACCTGTGTTGGGATTGGAGATGAAAAGGATCTCAACAGAGAGGTGCCAAGCAAATGGCTGGCTCCCAAGCTAATGTGCCCGAGGCACTGGTTTCTAATTACAGGTTGTGTTCTTTTGTTTTCAAAAAAGGGTGCAAGTGAAAGAAATGTTAGTGTGAATAATTACACAGCTGAATAAGTATTTGATTAGCAAAGACTGTTGTGGATACAATTAGTGACAGAAGTAAGAGTAGGGAGGTTTGCAGTTATTAACTATATATCAATGCAAGCAGAAGGGGCTGGCCTTGGTTTGACAAAGGATGATTTTAAATAAGAGCATGTTAAGATAGCTAAGAAGTCTGAATGCAGTTATGTTTAGTATAAATACATTTCCTGGCTTGATAACACACACCAAACAAAGCAGAGGATGCGAATATAAATATAGAGGGCACCTGTTATTCACAGCTGCCATCTAGTGGCTTTTATTATTGAGCTTCTGTGTAAATGAAGAAATGATGCAAATAGACTGAAAATATGTAAAGCTCTGTAAAGACTACTTTTTTTACAGCCTCATACATTGTTACACTTTTGTTTAATGATCTATTAGTAAGCATCTAGAAACCTGATATGTAAGATGATGACGATTATTATCAAGGGGTGACACGACTAACTAGTGAATACTGTAGCTTCCTCTCATGAATAAAAATATTTAAAGTACAGAATGATGTTTCTTTTAATTTCTTAATTACTCGTCTGTTTTCTTTCATCTTTTATCCACATTTGAAAAATTAACTCATACTGTAATTATACAGTGAAAGCTGTACTCCTTACATGGTAGGACATAATGCAGGCCAACATTGTTCAAATCTACTTTTTTTTTTTTCCTGATTTTATTGTGTTTTCAACATTGATATACTTTTTACTGAGAAATTAGCTGTCACTTTTTTTTTTTCATAGCGCCATTATCTACATCTACATCCATGAGGTTGCTTCAGTAAATGTGTGTGACACTAATCCAATCCAAGAACAGAGATTCAGGGTCCATGTGCACTGAACTTTAAGAGTATTGTACAGTCGGTGCCCCTTTATCAGGACGCCTCAGGAGATGTAAAAATGTCTCGAAATAAGAGGCTGTCTCAATTAACAGTAGAACTACCATGAGGGGTCAATTTGACAACATTATATAATATATATATAATATATATATATATATATATATATATATATATATATATATATATATATATCTCTTAGTTCTTCTTAGTGCTGTGAAAGGCCGGAAATGTTTGCTCCACGCTCTGCTCCAGCAACTATCCAGCTCCGCTCCCCCTCGCCATATACAATTAGATCGCTCCACTCTCACTCTCTGGTCTCAGAACAGTAATAAAGGTATTGTGGATAACTACTACTGCCTAAACAAGTTTTTCATTTTTCTCCTAAACAAACTACGTCACAGATAATGCAAAAGATCTCCAGCGCAGATTTTAATTTTCACTTAACACAGTGACATGAATTCTTTGGAAACAATATAGAATATCAGCAGGAACAAAAATGTGTTTGAAAATAAATTGTATTATGTATTATGAAAAAAGTATTATGTTGATGAAGGGTAATCTGAACAGTCTATTAAATCCTATATCATAATATACTAAAATATCAACTTTAAAATTTTAATAATCTAAATCCTTCAGGTTGCCTCAGTTTCTATGCAATGCACAGAGGATATCACCAAGAAAGAAAGTAAAATATATTTCTTCTGTGCTTCAAACATCTGCTTTGTTCTTTATAAGACAAATTGGTTTGGCCACAGAAGCTTTCTTCAAAGCAAGCATTTGAAAGTAGGCTGCATCTTCAATTCAGTGTGTGGCTTTTATGATTTTGATAAGTTAACAAAGAGACAAGTACACATTTGTTTAAAAAAAAAAAGTATATTGTACTGTAGGGCAAATCTAATTTCCTAATTTAAATTATTAACACATGGTTACACTAGTAACATTTATTCTGCATTTTCTAATAACTGGCCATGATGCACTTCAAATCTCTAAGTGAAACCCAGCTGTAATGTTCCACACTTGTGTAACTTTAATAATTGGATATCATTGGACAGGTAAATGTTAATGCATGCACTGGATACAATGTACAGTAGCTAAAACTGCAGTATCTTGGATGCAGCATCTATGCAAGTCCCCAATAAGTTACTGGATTCGTTTTTCTAATACTGCAGTGTATTTTTTTTTAGTAGTGTTCCCATTATTCTGAAACATATATAGAAATCCATGCAGTCCATCTATGAGTAGGAGGAGCTAATTTAACCACACAATAAAAACACAACTCTGAAAATGTGCATACACAATGTGATTTTGAATATCAGCTTTAAAAACAGCAGCAAGGTACATTCTGAATTCAGAAGATTGACCCCTCAATGGCATTTAAATGACAAAAATGTATTTTGGCTGTATCAGTGATACAGTACATTTGGATGTACTGCATATCTTGTTACTTTTGACAATAATAGCCCATTGTTTAGTCAATTGCAAAGGCTTGGATTAAAGCATGCAGAATGCCACACACTGGACCATATACTCCAGACTTTAATTAAGCCCTATTTTTCCAAAAATAGGAGTTAATTATAGAATGGTGGCAAGACTTTGAAAATATGTCCCTCTGTCTCCAAATAAATCATTATTCTCTGATTTAATATCTGTCAATAAAGTATTATTATTATTATTATTATTTTTTTTAAGTTTAATTTTGTTTCATTTGTCTCTGCATAAACTGTTTACGCACAAATCTTTAGGGACCATGTTTTCATCTGTGCTCCGCTGAGCTTATCACCTGCTATAATGGTGCTTCTGTGTGCCAAATACAACACAAACTGCAAAGGGATTTACTTTCCTCAAGATAGTACTATAGAAAACTCAACAGTTACCTGGAGATGAATTGGAGAAGGTGAATTAGAAAACCAAGCTCAATATAAAGAAATCTGAAACTCAATTTTAATAAGCCCAGGTGTAACAGGAAATCTTATGCACTCACTGCTGTTACTGATGCTTTTGATACCCTGAATCTGTTATCCATATCTATAAATGTTTGAGTGGAAGGGCAGACACCCCCGGTGGTATTTTAAACCCCTAACCTTTTCACCTGTAATTAAATGGTAATTGTAGATCCGCTCTCGAAGTAGAATCAACAGCTGTTTCAACTATAGGTGCAGTATATCATATATTAGAACTTAAATGTCAGTCAAATGAGATTGTACACCAATGAGAAGTAGTATTTGAATAGATGGCTTCAAATTAATTAAATATAAAAACGGGCATTTATGTTATTTTCTCCCTTTTATTGCTGTGACTGGTATCCTGCATCGCTAGCCTGGATGGGGTGAGCTTCATTTAAGAAATCAAGTGTGAAAATATAAAGTGGCAATTTCATGTGACACTAATCACTGTTTGAAGATGGAAGTTTAATCCTTGACATATAATCTTATGATAAAAGATAGATATTTAATCACTGATAGTATTCAAAGGTCGTCAATCAGAGATATATGAGGTGCTCAGTGAAGTTTCATAATTTAATATTACCATAAATAATAAATCTGGATGTCTTTAATCTCCATTTTGGATCAATGTAATGTATTCAAATAAAATATGTCACGTATCTGACAGAAGAAATATTATATTAATGTAAACCAAACTCGGAAGTTGATAGATTATTAGAATTTATTTAGCTTTTCAGCAAGATACTTAAAAAAAAAAAACTACCTTGGTAGTCTGAGCACTATATTGTCTTCATGCCATGGGTCCTCACTTGTGGTCATGTCACTCACAGGTTTTCAATGCATACATGAAAATCAAATATGGACTGAAGCGGATATAGAATGCTTCAAGATATGATTATCCTTTGTCACATAAAAAAAAAAAATGATGAAATGGTTCAACACGATGATTTGCTATTTTTCAAAAGAAAATGTAGAAAAGAAAATGATCTAATGGAGATATAAAATAGTTCATAATTTTATATAGCACCTTTCATGGTGGACCCCCATCACAAAGCGCTTTATAAGATACAAGACTAGGCTGTGTGAACTATGCATCAGCTGCAGAGTCACTTACAACAACGTCTCACCCGTGCACAAGAAGGTTAAGTTAGAAGCTGAGCTGAGATGGGGGGGGGGGGGGAGTTTTCCTTTTAAATCATAACATTGCGTTTTTTGTCAAAAGTAATCTTTGCAAGCAAGTCTATGTGTAAATGATGCAGTGCTGTGATAACTCCACAGACTCTAATCATGAAACCCTCACCACCTGCAAGCTGTCAGGCTCTACACATGCCTGGATGCTATCAGCAAATGATTTCCTACCCCCTTATATTTTATATATGATCCATTCTACAATAGGGCACTAACTGATTAGGGCTTTTTTGTTTCACACTCAGAATTAACAAAAAAGTATTTTTCCTAATAGAAGCAGATAGCCATGGCTAACAACAGTCATCGTCCTATTGTCTTTTACTGATTCATTACTTTCATACCTAAAAGGTTTTCAATACGGTCTGTTCATAATGATTTACCTTTTAAGAGAGATAGATCTATCAAATTTTTTCTAAGGATACTTTAGCACCCAGTGTTGCCACTTTCATTTCATTTGCATGCACTGTAGCAAAAACATTGTGGAAGATGTTATGTTATGGATTGCCTGCACAGTGCAGTTGCTTCTTCCTTATGATAGAATGAATCTGTAAGCAATATGCTGTAGATGTAACACTCCTCTCTGGATTTAGCAGACTTGGTGAAAAACATGTGTAAATAAAATTGTCATCATGTTGACTTATAGATGTGAGACTAAAGAGGACTTGCTTGTTAACATCTTCATTTTCTGAGGCTTATTACACCCTGTGATGAGCAATAAAAACACCATGTTTGGTACCATTGAAGGCAATATATAATACTGTTAGTTTCTTAAGTTGGATTAGATTGATGTGCATGAAAGTAAAGCAAGCTGATCTTGTTTCTCTTTCCCAGGGAGACTGTTTGCAGCCCTTCATTGCAAAGACTGAACAGAATTCAGCCTGACTGACTTAGGATGATATGGTGGATCCATAACTTAGAACCTCTTTTGTTTTTTAACATAGAGCAAAGAAATAGAAGAACATGAACATGTCAAAAAGTACCCTTTAAATGCATTTAAAATAATGAGCCATGTTAGTTTAAAGGGATCATTGAGCATGACTTGCTTCAAATGATCTGGATGTTTGCATATTAGCTGTATTGTTATTGGATTATATTCTTACTGTTATTTCATGTTATATCATGGCAGGTGCAGTTCAAAGGATGGTTACGATTTTAAAGGCATAATTAGTTAAATAAACAGAAATAAACCTTCTCACTCACATACACAGTAGAGAACTAAACTTTCAAAGACATATAATGACATCAAGTATGGTGTGTTGTCCAGAGATATTCAAATTTAAAATAGGAGCAATCCTTGAACTGTCATGATGATCTGAAAAATTTCATTGCTTGAGGCCACTCCATCCCACTCCTGATAAAACTGACAAGTTTTGTTTTGCATTGGATCATTTCAAACACCTACTGACTCTGGTTCAGGCATAAGCCAGCTCTCAATGTCAATATGTATTGCTCTGTTGTCAGCTACAGTGGTGTGAGGAATTAGAAAATAGATTATAGTTCCAAAAGAAATCAACAGAATTGTATTAATAATATTAATAATAATAATAATAATAATAATAATAATAATAATAATAATAATAATAATAATAATAATAATAATAATAATAATAATAATAATAAAAACGTTTGGGGTGCAGACAGGTATGATATATTTCTACCTTTGTAATAAAAATGTTGGTACATATGTTATGGACTTGTAAGAATAGCAAAAGGTTTTACCAATTCTGCAAAATGTTTCTCATCAAGGTAGCCCTAAATCCGGGGACCTCTCTTTTTACAACCAAGATTAATCTTTCATGATTGTATTTTTGCTACATCCTCAGTTATTTTAATATTAAAAGACAACCTTTCAGATTTCACAGATTCTGCAGGCGATTAGAGTTTAATCTCATAACAACAACCAAAACAGAGTATCTGTAGCCTTCTGTGTAGATAAAGAACTCCTGAAGTTGCCAGTTAAATGTTCCCAGTGGAGAAATCTTTAACCAGCATAAACCTGTTGTGATATTTAAATATATATTTTGAACGAGATTTTTTTCTCCCTAAAAGCAAACTACATGTAAACACAAATTGCCCAAAAGTACTAGCAAAATAGAATGGCAAAAAAGGCAAGATGTATTATTCTTTTTGCAAGTAAACCAAGGCATGTAGTTTTCTTTTAAGGATAGAAATTATCCTTCAGAATTCAAATAAGTGAATTTTTTGGAACATTCGCAACTTCAGGAATTCTTTATTAAAAGAATATTTAAATATTGGGAGGTATATTTACATATCTCTGTCAGTCTTCCAAGCTGACCTTACTCAGCTTTCAGGATTTGCAAGTAGTTTTAAATTGTTCTGATGAATCACTCTCTCCCCTTTGTCTGGACTGCAGCTTGCGCTCATTTTGGTGACCAAAACTATATATATATATATATATATATATATATATATATATATATATATATATATATATATATATATATAATAGCAAAAAAGCAAGGCAAATTAAACAAAACCCAGATTGAGCGTTGCACAACTGTGAAACAATTCTTGTCCTATGAATTAGGTTTAAGAGGTTTTATTTAAACTATACACAGTTGCTCAAGCCTGGTGCTGAGGTCAGAAGCCCACAGCAATAATATCGGAGACCACTGGCACAAATTTCCAGGTATGCTAATTTAATAAATTTAGGGTACAAAAGTAAAATATGTAGTTTTTTTTTTTTATTTTTATTTTTATGGAGCAAGCAAGTTTAATATGCTTTCAAAAGAGAGATAAAAAAAAGCAGCCCATGGCATCTTGCCTCCAGCAAGACAATATCCAAAGCACAAAATACTGCACCATTAGTTTGACAAATCAGCATTCACTTATTGTCTAATATTATGTGTTAGGAGGCTCAATGCATTATAGATATTATTTCAGTGCCAAAGATTATCCATCATACTGTAACATATACACAACTATTGCTTATTTTTTTCACTACCTGGTGTGTTGTCATAAATAATAAACGTTGAATATATCATCTGGAATTTATTATTAAAGACACAGAAAAAATAAGAATGATTTGTAAGTCTAAAATATGCTTATTTTCTTTGTCTTTTTATCCAAGCTCCCTCGATTTGCCAAAGGAGGTCTCAGCAGGATTGTGGCTCTTCTGAAGTTACTGATCTTTTCTTTTTTTTTTTTTTAATTCCTATTCTTTTATTTGTGCCCACAGTGCTCTCTGTTCCCTATCCACTCTTTCTATTTTCTCTCATCTTTTTCCTTTGTACTAAATTCCTTTGGGTCTCTTTATGGTATGATTTTTTTTTCACAATTCAATCATTGTGAAAGAGCTTTAATAAAGATTTGCATTGGGTATAAACAATTGCAGAATTGTATACGAGGTGCAACCTCATATGCTCTAAACTATATATTATGCAAACAAAACCTGTTGTCTTTACTTTAGGATGTACGTGCGATGGGCAAAGATCAAACCCGGGCAATGGTGTCAAGGAAACAATGTAATAGGTTTAGTATATTAAATACATTGATTGGGTGTTACAGGTCATGTCATGACACACTTCTGTTATGGACATTGCTGACCTCTAAGTAATAAGTAATAAGATATACGCTTTATAACTACTTGTTGAATTGGATCTAATCCTTTTTTTTTTTTTCTTTTACAGGTCTTAAGCTTACCAGGGTAGCTTACATAGACGTTGTCTAGATTTACCCAAACCAGTTGTGACTAGACCCTGTCCAGATTAGTGATTTGTTTTTTGTAAGAGATTGTAAACTGTACTATACTAAAATTAATTGCCTAGTCTTTGTTTTATGTTTTTGATACTTAAATGTTGTGAATAATCAATAACAACCCTTTGCATTTTGTTTTCAACAGCAGCATTCAGAATGCATCTGTGATAAAATGGTTTGGACTATAGATCAGTTGGGGTTCCTGGGGTTTGGGTTGGAGAGAGTCTGTAATGAATTATCTAGTAATGTACATTAAATGCCATATAAATGTATAATAAAGCTGTGGTAAAGCATAAAAAGCATGGAGAAACATGGCAAAATGCTAAATTATTAGCACTTTTACCATGGTGACCTTTTATAAGGTTATTTAGTCCACAGACTCTATGTTATTATTAAGTGTACATTGATCTAAATAACACCCACAGTATCAAAACTGTTTGAAACCCCATGAAAGGAAATATTTTTCTGAATGATTGCATCTTAGCTTTTGGCTACCTCAGTAATGAACTATTATCATAAACAATGCACTAACACATTGAGCAGAATGGTTCCTCAATGACCCCAGTCATCTGCTGTTTCTTTGACCTGCTCCAAGACATTACTACAGCACGACACAACACCAGAAGAATACAAATTCCATCATAAACACTGGAGCACATATATACAGCGCTAGAGTTTTCAATTTAACTGTGGGGATGAAGTTGCTGAATTGCATGCACTAGTCTGAGTTCTTTGGTTCCTTATACAGAGCACTGTAGCATGGACAACTGCCGTCAAAGCTCCCGAACAGGTGTGCCTACATGACTAAATCCAGCCCTGGAGGGTGGAATTGGAGGCTCAACTACTAAGGGACACCAACATTAAATAAACCCTCAAACAACCTTCAGATGGAAATGGGTTTTAATCAACATAGCACTCATTCCATCAAAAAGGTAGTCATTTGTGGTAATTTACCTACTAGTACTGCTGTGTTATTAGTATTTAAATCAGAACTATGCATTGAATTGGAAGAAAATTAAAAGTTTCAAATCAAGCAGCTTATTCTTTCAGACCCTTTTGTTATACAATTCTAGAAGCGTAGGAATGTTTTATATGTAAAGCTCTTCCCTGCAGATCATACCATTTGTGTTCCCACTGGTTAAGCTGGTTGTAGGTATACTTCTGGTTGATTAGTTTGTTTATTCCTGGCTGTATCACTAAATCCCTCTCTGGGTACTATATGTTTTTGTGCTGCAGTGATTGTAGCTTCCCTGTACCTCGCCTGCTCTTGTTACTGCTGTGAGTAGAATATTAATAGAAAAGCTCTGAGCTTCCAGTTTGTTCCTTCCCATATGGTTCACCTCATTGCTTTATCAACAGAGGAAAATGTACCTGCTAGTCTGCCTATCTATTTATGTGCAAAAGGGAGCGAAAAGCAGAGGATAAGAGAATGATGTACTACATAGATAAAGCTTATATTTATTGCATGTGTTTGGAACACTCCTGTTTGTCTAGTTATCTATGAACAGCGTTGTGTAAGCAGGAGAGAGAATGCAATTTATTAGATGACAGATTTACTTTACATTATGCACTGTATACTCGTAGGGGCCGTAGTTCATTTCATTAAAATATAGACTTTTCTAAAAAGTTAAACTCTGCATTGAAAAAAACACTAGGGTGAGCTACAGGAACACTGCACCAAACTAGGGTGTGGCAGTTTTTCAATCCCTATTATGGGTAGTGTGACTCAGTTTTGTAGGATTTAATGATGGAAATGTGTCACAGGCATAACTAGTGGGTATTGTCTATTACTGCCCGCTTCAACTACTGTACAGTAATAGCTTTTAACTATAACTTGCAGCAGTTCAAAACATATTAACTTTGCAAATTTTTTTGTAATTCACTTTACAGGAAAAAAAAACATTATATATTTATTTGAATTTCCCTTCTCAGAGTTGTATAGAATTGTGAGACTGCTTTTATAGACACAGATTAGCGTTATTCTTGGACTACCCAATGTTAATTTTATTAAGGTTGTCCCAGACTAGTACTAATGGTGGTCTGTGAGCCCAGATGTAAGTGTTTATTCTGGAATAGTGTTTATTGTTCAACCCCCCCCCCCCCCTTCTGTTATAAATTACTAACAATAATGTATCATGTGATACAGTTTGAGCCAATTTAATATGAAGCAGTACATCAAGGGTGTAATATAAATAATTACATACCTCTGAGTCTGTATATACATTTATAATTTTGGAGTTTATTGAAAAATGAGTCTGGAGTAAATTGCTCTAACACAATCAGCTCATCTGATATTATAAAATAAATTTGAAAAAAAAGAAAGCTTACCAGAGGAAAGCACAACTAATAGAAGGAATATGATTAAAGCTGCATGATAAATAACTCCTGCTCTAATTGTTATAGATTAGGACCTTACTTGACCTTCATTATCTTGCTGTGACATTAAAGGAGTCTTTAAGTCTTGCTCACTTGTGTGTTGAATAGGAATTATAGACATTTTAATGTTTATTATAATGTTAAATGTGCATTGCGTTTGTGGGTTTGTTTCAATTACTTACCCCCCCTTTTCTCATCACAAGCCTCACTTCCAACTAGCAGCAGATGGGACCTGGTGCTGTCTTGGCAGCATGTATTGGTTTAACTGGTATCACTGACACCGAATTTAGTTTTTCTACCAAATCACCAGGGAGAACCCACAAGCTGTGGATGAAGATAGAGAGGCTTGTTGCAAGTCAAACTCTCCTGCTGTAAGCACCAGTGCAGAGGGTCAATACCCTGAAGGAATGTACTATTGCTATACAGTATTGGAACAGCTTTCTAGTTTCTGCACCAATAAGATTCATATGCATCCTGAGGTTATTTTACTCTGTAGTATTTCTTCTTATGTTAATATGAAAATCTGACCAAAAAAACATGTGAATTACTGGAAAACAATGATGCTTCTGCCAATCTACCCATAGTGATGACTCAAGAAGGGTAAGAATAAACAGGCTTAAGTTTGGATATGGCTCAGAAAGCAATAAACACAGTCCAATATTGTCTCAACTATGATACTTCTGTGACATATTTTCCAGAAATGAAAATAATTGTATCCTGTGAGCATGTCAACATATAAATTATTCAAAATGTGTAAAATGTACCTTGTTCTTCTGTGCATGGGAATAACATGCCGTGAACAGTAATAACTTCTGATAGATACATTCTCCCTGCATTCAATTAAGGTAAAGTGGTTCGTTCTGTTAACCGTTTTGAGGTTGTTGATCAGTATGTTTCATTGCATCCAAATAGGACAGTAATGACTGAAAGTCCTTAATCTGATCGCTTATATGAAATTAATGCTGGTGTTCTCATACTTGTTAATAATAAAACAACATATTTAAAAGAAAAGCTGTATGAGCATGTGACAAAGTGCCCCACCCCTGTGCTATTTATTTGTGTTTTATGTTGTATGTAGTGTGTTAAAGTTAGTGTATAGTCATTGGGACACAGGATATAAATGGGTTTGTGTAACACAAGTTATTTAAAATGCATATTTGTATTTTGACACTTCACATGCAAAGTAAAGGTAAAATGTAATATGTGAGCATGGGAAATTGCACTTAATTCACATGCAGTTGTATCGAGACTCCAATTAAATGATTGATTAGCAATCGAGTCTCGGTACAGCTGCATAAAGTAATATGTTTTCACTCAATCGGGGTTGTGTGTTCAGGGCAAAGGAATGGATGTGGAGAAGGAGAATTAAAATAATAAGTTTAGTATTCGTCCCTGGGAGTCAGTGTCTCGTTTAGTAATAATATGTTTTGTTTGTCTATTTATTTTCACTACCAGTGTTGTGTCCTGTGTTTTGTTTGTCTTTCAAACCTTTTATTTTCTATCTGTTTAATTATTAAACTGTGCATCAGCGCCTTCACCATTTTCAAAACCTGTGTTCTGCGTTGGTTCCTGTTTCTGGTCTGACTTCACCCACTACAGCCGGCATCACAGTGGAGAGCATTTCAGTGAGAGACCAATACTTAGATGTGAATGGAGACTAACTCCCCTTTTCACTCCCGTGGAGTCTATGAAGTACCTACTCACAGAGAACTTCAGTGCCCTCAATCACAAAGGAATAAGAGAAGCATTTGAGCACAGCTGGTTTCCAGATAGGATTGGTGTACATTGAAATTGAAATTACAATATGAGGTACAGTAGTGCCCCCACGGACATAATGTATTTAAATGTAACGCTCACTACATTTACAACAACTATTGGCACCCAAGATGGAATGTGCCACTTAGAAGTTTGTTGTAAACTCTTGTCAATATATAAAAAAAATAATAGTTCAAGAGTCATAGCTTGCTATGAGCTCTGAACAAACAAGCATCACATGGATTTTAGAAAATGTTCACTGTTTAGTGTAGGGTCCTAGAGTATGTACTGCATTGTTTCTTTAAAATACTGTGCAGTCAGATTTGTCCTGTTATCTTTAGTTGAACTAACTATGTTCATTACCTTAGCATTCTAGTTTCCCATATGAATGTTGTACTGCAACTACTTTTTGTCTAAATAAAATGTGTTTTATGGTTTAAAAAAACAAAACTGCACACACACACACACACACACACACACACACACACAACACAGTATAATAATATCTACTTTGCATTGAAGTTGGAGTTCCACTGGTGCATGAATGGGTGTATTCAAGTGTTTTTCTTTTTTTTATTATTTTTATTTATGGTCTGATTGCAGCTGAATCATTTGAGCAAGTTTGAACCACAACACTCAAAGTTACTTAGTAGCAGGAGAAAGTATTAACATTGCATCTATCACTTAACCTAATACTGTATCTGCACACTCTAAATTAAATGATCACTCCTTTAACATCACACTGAGTATTGTAGAAAATGGTTAATAAAAAATACGTTTTATAAAATTTGAGGGCAGTGGTATTAAGATCACATTACTAGTATTATTTGACAGTAATGAGATGTTGTATTTTAACAGTGAAAAGTTAGAAATTCAATACTTTATTAAGCTATGACCTTCAAGTCTTTTTGAGTTTTAGTGGTTCTATGGGAACTGTTAATGTTTAAATAAGCTTTGAGAAGATATTGATTTAAGCTTTCTAAAAGTAATACAGTATTACCTTTGCCAAGATGAGCGTTAATACCATCTCTGGAAACTATCCTTTTTTACACTCTCCTGTGTGACAGCACTGCACAATGTGTGCTTGAGATCCCATATAGATAACTGCAAAACAGTCTTTGTTGACACAAGTAAGAATTTTGAAGGTTTGATTTAGGTCTGTTCTTCGAATCTCTATCTAGGTCAGTTTTTGACATTTGTGCCATAGGCTCTGAGATTGATGTCACTGCCCATTATATTACAGGGGGAGATTTGACACTAAAGGTTCCCTGAGCACACATCACTTTTCTGTAGTGTTCATGCTCTCCTGACATTTAATGTCCCTCATGTGTGATATGGTCTGATAACCCCAGAAAATGCATCTACTTATTAGAGAACAACATAAAACCCAGGCCTGTTTGCAGTCTTGTGTCTGATATTATTTAAGTTTTTTTTTATATTATTCCTGTAGAATGCTGAACATGGACAGAAGTCAAAAACTTTGAAATCTATAAATAACCCTATCCTCCAACAAGTATCGGTCAGTTTAATAAATACAGGTCATGGTGATGGGGCATTTATCTCCCTATTTACCTCACTGGGTTATATAATTACACAATAACTTGGTATCCCAATATTGGCATCCAGTTTGCAAAAACATTTTTTACTTCACAAAATATTCCAAAACAAGTAAAACCTCAATTTTATCCACTGTCATTTGGGTTATTATTCTCTATCTGTTACAGTGGGTGATTCAGCAACTGGCATTATGGTCATTTATTCTGATTGTACAGCATATATAATAAATGCTTAAATATATCCCTTCTCCCAAGAGAAATAACATTTTAAAAAGTCACCATTAAATCAAATGAGCTTAATACTTCTTATAATTATTCTCAATATGTTGATCATAACAATAAGCTCCAGGCATATGCAACATACCCTAAACCATAAAAAGGCATTATATCAAATGAAAAGCTGGAGCTGGTTCTGGAAGAATCTATATTATATATATCTATATATATATATATATATATATATATATATATATAATATATATATTAAATGTTAGTTGAGGTCCCAAACAAAAATGAAACTGGAATACTGGAATGAAGCTGCAAAAAGCTGATGCAATGGATATGGGCACACAACATTTGTAAAATAAGCACCTGCATTTAAATAGGCTTTGTACCTTAACACTAATAAAAAAAAAGGTAATATTTGATAAGAGGATTGTATCCTACAGATTAGGAAATGGAATGTCAGGATTACTGTACAGTATATCTATAATATAACATCAAATGCTTACCAACACGTTCTTTACTTACTTTGAAATGTTTTTGGTGCCCTGTTTATAACTGTTAGCATACATCTCACAATCCATTTTATTGAACACAGTCTCATCAGGTCTTGACTGCTAACCTAGACCATGCGTTGCATGTCATTCAAGAGATCTGTGTATTACTAAAAACAACCACCTATGGTAATTTTGAATGGTAAAATGATAACATTTTGAAATGTATATAAAAGTATAATATTTCTTCTGGCAAACCTAACCCAAATATAGCTTAAATACCTACTCTCATCATTAAAACGATTCTTCCTGTTCTGTGTCGGTCAGCACTGCTTGCAGCATGGGTCTGCTCTGTGGTGTTACTTCAGTAGGACAGCTCTAGTTCCTATGGACTAGCTCACTGTGGTTTCACTGCCTAATTAAAAAGTACAGTACTCTAACAAATGCTCAGAATACACGGCATGTGTAATGCACTTGTTTCGTACAATGTTACTTGAAATAGGCAACAGTGCATCGTTCATTATTTTACAGTGTACCCTCTGACATTTGATGCATAAACTGAAGCATAAGTCTGCATTTTAAATTAGGATAAAGTCAGCATTATTTATTTATTATTTTTTTAAAAGAATAAAATGAGTCGTTAAAAGTGTGAATTAGTATTGATTGGATTGTTAATATCTCCATCCTGCCAAATCACAAAAAGAATCAAGGAAGACGTTTCTTTGGACAAGGGATATATCGTTATTGATGTTCTGCATGCTGAAACGATGTTCCATGTATCGGTGCCCTTGAAAATGCTATCAGGAAATTTGTGGGTTTCACAATGGTGACAAGTGTTTCAATCATGCATTGTTTGGAGCAGATTGTCATGTTACACAAAATCCCCCCAAAATCGACCCAATCAACTGCTTCTATTATTGTCCTAATATCTTCTGCTAGCATTCGCATATGACATGAGTGAGGGTATTTGTATGGTTGTAATCACAATTTTGGTAATATATGCATTCCCCCCCCATTTCTATAGTGACTGTATCGCTTGAAATCTTTATTATATAATACGATATAATATATATATATATATATATATATATATATATATATATATATATATATATATATATATATATATATATATATGTTCCATTTAAACGCACAGGCAACTCTCAATGAAAGGGTTGACATGAATGTTTAGCTGGTCCCATCTGTACTAGAAATATTTGTACCTGCATTTTAGCTGACACTTATGCAAAATAAATTGTTCGAGGAAATCTTATTCAAGCCTTAGTATTATTAAGGCATGACAACTGTACTGTAAAAAGGCCATTTATAAAATTGGATTTGATTTGACAGCAGTTGGAGAAAGGGTAATAAGGGTCATGACTCATAAACACTAGAGCTTTTCTCTGACCTGTGAATGCCTGACTACACCTGGGTAGATCTTTTATGTGTTCTTCAATAAATTGTGACACCTGTTAAGATGTATTTTGCACCAACAGCCCCCCTTAAATGCAGGGAACCCCCATTTAGATTGCATAATTAGTCAAGTGGCTGCTCAGGTGCTAAAATTGTTGTTGTTGCTTTGGGAATCACACAATGGCTGATATCTACACAATATGACAATGAGGACTCACTATGTCCAAATGCACAGGTTCAATACGCTGGGACAGTAACTGGAGTCACCTTCAGCAACCAAACTGAGAGAAATTGAATTGTGTCTGGATTTGATTCCACATCAGAGACCCCTGATTACAATCCTGATCACCAGAACTGACAGCTATGTCATTGGACACCTGTTTTGTTCACTGATGAATCAAGAATTCATCTGTTCTAGTATAGAGAGCCCACAGAGAATAATGTGCTTGAATCAACATTGTTGAATATGACCGCTTTGGAGGGGACTCATTTATAGTGTGGGGAGGCGGAATTGGCCTTTTAATGGATTTTGTTCTCATGCAAGGTAATGCCCATTGTCATGCTGCTAGGGTTGTCATAGATTATCTTGAGTAGGAAACTCCAGTGGTTACGGACTGGTGAGCAGAAGTCCAGACCTTAATTTCCCAATGGAATGCCAAGTACAATATGAAAAAAAAAATCATGGTTTTAGATGAGGTTGGATTTTTTTAAATGTTAGCTGTTTTTTGTGTTTTTTTTTTTTTTTTTTTTTTTTAGATTCACACATGGTGCCACACAATTTTATTGTGCCAATAATCTTAATAAGAAATCCCATGAGCTATGTTCACATTTCTCATTAACAGATCATATCTGGGTTCAGATTCTGATTATATTCAAATAAACTGACCTCTATCTTGTGAAAGATAGATAAATATGGGATGACTTTGCATTCCAATTTTTTTTTTTAAAAGGGTAGGCTGTTAGGTGCAGTTTGTAGCCATCTGAAAACAATTACTATCACATTTAAGAATTAATCAGGTGAAAGAATTCTCAAATCGTAATATCCCTGACGTTAGGACAATGTCTGATTAATTGAACAAAGATTCAGCCACAAAAAGGCACATCAACAGGTGGCACATTCTTTATTTTTTACTTTAAAAATGGGGATTCAGTTTTCTGCTTGGCTGCCCTGATCTATAAAAGCAATAGTGAGAAATCAGTGTGCCTACTGGCAGCTGTGCCGGCACTGGACACATTCCAGCCTTATAATTTCCATGTATTGATGGAAGCAAAGGATGTGAGATGAAAAGGCAACCACTTTAAAAATAAATAAATAAATAAACACAAAGATCAATATTGTGAAAAAAGAGACTCACCTGAAACATTCTATTTTCTGTAATGGAATTATTTGGAGGCTTTTCACCAAACTTCAATAGGTCTTTTATGCTTTGAAATGAACAGTATGCAATATAATGTATGTTCTGAACCACTAAATAAACATGTACTCTGCTTCTAAGAAACTCTGGCTCTCTGAATTGAGGTAATCAAACCTATATAGAATCCAACCTTCTTAAACTCATGTATACCAACGGGTCATTTTTAACCTTTTATGTTACTTCAGAACTGCCACGACAAATAGGTATATGAATAGAGCTATGAGCTGCTCCAACCAAATTCCAGCTGTTGGTTTTCCTCATGACCAGCAATAGTTAGGATTTGGAACACACATTCACTAATGGCTCAGTGATCACCATATGGCTAATTAATTTCTAGTAACTGGATTAATTTAACATATGATAACCAATTGAACATGCATGAACAAGCATCGCCAATTCTGACACTCTTAAAACAAATTCTAGGTTGTGCAGAACAGCAAAGAGCCAATACCTATATTTACAGGCAATCTTACAGGCCATTAGAAGCAATACCTGTATATATGTGGGTTGATTTAAAGGGTGTTGAAACTAAAGTCTTCATTCTGCATTGCTGCCTAGTAACATTTAGCTGTCAGGTGAAAGGTTCTTCTTGTCACTATATGTATTGTATAAACCACGACGGGCCGTACGGTTCCCATGAAAAATATGCACGCTTGGCCGGTGAACAGCACAGCCCCATATTATGCATATCATACATATTAGCATATCACATAATAATATACTATTATTATGCAAGCCGTGCGTATATACGATATGTGATGTTGTTTAACCAATCAGAGGTTGTTATTTTTCCAAGACATTTAATATATATAATACATTTCTATATAATTATATATATATATTATATATATATATATATATATATATATATATATATCTATAGATATATCTATATATATAGATATTTTATAATCCCTTTTTGTTATTTTTTTCAGGTTGCTGTTTTCATAATACTACTGCCTACAAAGGACATGAGTTATTATAATCATTGCAAAACTTGCTGATAAGTCCACCATATTCTGAAAATAAATTATTTATTTAGCAGCAGAACAAATATCTATTAAAGCATATGAAAAACTTTGCAAACTTTCCACTTCACTCTTTAAAGGACAAGCCTGTAAAATCTTCTAAAAAATGGTCCCGGTCACAGGCTATAGCTGATGAAATGCATTACATCCTCAGACTTGGAGTGTAGAGAAAGTTATTATTACCAGACACAGCAATTTATTTTGAAACAGAGAACAGTTTCAACACGATCTTTAGATGTGCTTTGCCAATTTGATTCAGAAGTTTTTTTGTTTTTTTTAATTTAAAAATATTTCAAAACATTTATTACAGAAGGGTTAACAATGCCGGCTTAAAACACAGACAGATTGATGGAAATATATTCTGCGCATCACCAGCAGATCTGCTGCAGGGGTCTGGTCGATGTTTTGTTCATGCACACTCAGTTTTTGTTTGTAGTTATGGTTAATGTATTTCTCATTGACAGGCTTTCTGATTATTTAATTTGTTTTCTACAATGCTAAATGAATACTTAAAAATTACTGGCTGTGCTATTTCTTTCTTTTTTTTAATGTTTATTTATGGTTCCCTGCCAATGGTTTATGAAAATGAGTACAGGAACAAGATGATCTACTGTAATGTGCTAACTTTATTTAATGACCTTTACCTGTATAATGCATTTAGTTTTTACACTAGGCCCATGTGGTAAATATTATTGTGATTTTTTTATTGCCATAAATATTAATGTAATTGTGTCATTACTACATTCCTATTAATGAGGCCGCAGTAGTATAAAAGACACCAGTTGTATATTTTACATTTTATTGATTTAATTTTGTTTTAGGCTTTATAATTTTATTATAAAGATCAGTTGCTCTTTCTTTTTTTTTCATAACAAATCTATAATGAGGAGAGTATATATTTTTGTTCCTAGATACAAACCAGCTGCCTCATGTTCCCCATGCAGGCATTTTAAAAATCTAGGTTTTAATACCATCAAGAAGTATGTGTATTATACATATAGCCTTTTATCTTGATCTGTATTATTGCATTATCAATTCACTAAAGATACTCACTAGATTTGCTGCTGCTTTGATCAGTTGTATAGACTTGCTGTGTAAAATATCTATGGGATCGCTAAGACATTGAAATTAGCTCATGACATTTAACAAGTGTAATCGTGGTGGGATTTTTACATGGGCTGTAGCAAATCAGAGTGCTCTGTTGTTTGTCCGAGTCAAATATATTGTATGAACTCACATGTACAGAAAAGCATAGTGTCTCACACTGGAAAAACAACTTGGTATAAAAAACAGCAATCATCCTCACCAAGGTAGAATAAACATTCTAGAGCCATTGGAAAATATAGTCTGCAAAAATAAATCCAGGTTGACTATTTCAACATTATTGTTAACATGTGTTGAGTGCACTGTGCATGATTTGCTGTCTCCATCCATCATCTTTCAGAGAAATTGTGATTGAATGTCAGTTAGCACCAATCGTTTTGGTTTGGAGGTTTGTTGTATGTTGACTGACACCAAAAAGACACATTCAACATAGACCCAAAAATCCATCAGATGGAAATTCTTTTTTACCATTACCATTGTGTTGGAATTGGATCAGAGAACTACAGGTGAAAGGCTTCAAAACCAATTACCAGTCCACTGAGCAACACTGCCCTAACATAATACCCTTCGTATAAAAATAAATAAACAGCCTTACAAAAAAGAAATTGGATTGGGCCATTTGTTAATCTTTCTGCATTCAATGTGTTGACAGTAAAGTGTAAAGTTACCTGGATATGTTACAACATGACTTACTTGGAAAGTGAGTGTGAAAGGAAGATGGTAGTATAAATCAGTAAAGCAGGGATGCATACAGCTATATTGGTGTAACCTTTAAAAGATAGATGAGGATATTCATAGTATTCATTGTAATCAGATAACCATAAATTGTTGTTATTATTATAATCGGTGATAACTATTTAAAAAATCATTAATCAGTGAAGAACGCAGGGAAAGACTAAAATAGGCTTATACAGATCAATAAATGTTAGTAGATAATAAAGGTAGACAGTTTCAGGTAGGTTTTGGAAGTCATTTAACATGGTTTCTTCCCTTCACTCCTCCTGAGTTCCCAACTGGGAGAATAAACCAAAGTGCATGCAGGCTTCAGATACAAAATCATGTCAGAAGATACTAGCTTCTAATCAACAGTCTGCTTTGCTAGGCAAGGAAGATTCATGTTTATTTTACTTCTCCTGAAGAGAGACAACCTGCTCTATCAAAGAAAACAGAGACTCCCCACAACTCATCTCTATGCTCAATCAAGATGCATGCTGGGGTGATGGCTTAGAGTGTAGCTTGCTTCACCCTAGACACCCCAGCAAGTAATCGAGAGATTAAACAGAGTTTCCAAATTTTCGTCAAACTGACTTGGGGGGGGGGGGGGGGGGGGGCAGCTGTCATCACAGAGAGTGATTGCACATTGGTGGAATGAAATCCAGTAAAGTCTTGAACTGGTTATTCCAGCACACTGTTCTGTGCATGAAGCAGGACTGACAAGCAGTGACATTAGATGAACTTTTTGCAATTGCTCAAGCCCTACCTCTCTCAGCAGGGGTTCTTATAAAGCAGTGTTGTTCGAGCAGCCACATAATAGTGAAGGGGACGGAATGATGAGAATTGGCCATATATACACTATATAATTGAAATCACTGACTGAGTGGCAGAGAGTAGGTTTATACTCATGACCTTCTTACAGAGGGGAATCACTAGCATATGAGAATAGAGGCACAACGGTTTAGTCATGTCTCTCAACAAAATCAGTGTCCTTCCTTGACTTGTCCAAAGCATAAACCTCAGTGGGAACTGTTTGAAAGAATAAAGTGTAAAAGTGAAAAATATATACAGTAATTACACAAGTTTGCAATGTCATGTAATTGTGTTGCAAACCTTATCATTTCAATGGCAGAATTTGGGCAGACCAATACATTGTTTAGTATATTTTAGAAAGAGGGAGGACATTTCTCACCAAGAAAGTATAACCTGAGAGAGTGATTGCTTAATTCACAGATCTTTACTCCTGATGAGCTACATGTACAATGCATGGCTTTCTGTTTGCATTCAGAATGCAAATACCACTCACAAGGCTACTAGACATTTCCTTCAGTCAGAAAAAGTACCTTATAATCTTTACTCCTTGTCTATCTTGATACACTTCATGCATTACAACATCTGCATTGCTGTTTGGGCTACTAAAATGTATTTAAGTGGGGAAAAAAACAATACTTGATTTATATTGGTGTAAATTAACCGTTTACCCGCTTTGATCTGCTATCGGGCTGCTGCTTGTTAAATCAATAATGCTGTAATTATCAAATGCAGGATATTTTCATTACATTGCTTCATTGTCCTGAATGTACATATTTTTAATAACATGATCATCCCACTCTTAACAGTATATAGTCTTTGAATATGTCTTTAACAAGGACACAGGCAACTACTCTGTAGGAAAACTGAACGGACCAAAAACTGCTACTGCAATCCATCTGTTGTTGATTAGGGTTAACAGATGTTTGAAATCTTACAGCATGTAATTACATATTTATATTACTTTCTCCCAAATTTGCATTATATCTACTACTGATTCAATAAATAAATAATTTAAATGGCATTACCTGCTATATACTTTTTATGATGATTTTGCCTGTATGACATTTTAAAAACTAGGACATACATCATTTCTAATTGCCATTTAAACACAAATCAGTTGAGTTTGTTGGTGAATCTCTTATTTCACAGATGTGCCACAACACAGTATAGGCTTCTCCACTGTAATGTTGAAAGTCAGTGCACCCTGATACAGAGAGAATCCTATACATTTTATTAATGGTACATTGCCACTTTGGGTTAACTGTTGTTAGTGTGGAGATTGGTCCTTATTTCATTTTAGGTATTAGTAATAACTATAATAACAGAGTGGTAATTGCTGAAAAGCTTTTTTTTTTTTTTAACTGTCAAAGTAGCAAAACTATCAGCAGCTTGTCACAGGGTTGACTTTACATATGCATAGATTTAGAAATGCCGTTAGGTAGTTCCAATGCCTAGCCACAGGGTTACTTGTTTAACCCGGGCTTCAGTGCATGCTTCACATGCTTTTACATCTTAATTGAACTCTGATTCATTACAATTTCATGAGGGTGAAATTTGGCATTTGGTAAAACCTCACATATGTCAAAAGTGTTGTCTCAATAGGAGTGTGCTGTGTGGAAAAGATATGATACACAGTACAACAGATGTACTTGGGATTGAGCTGTTTATGTATGCTCTATAGTGGATCAAAAAGGGAGATGCTTTATAAATAAGTAAATAGCAATTAAAATGAAATTGTCAAATCTAGCATTGTTTTCTCTTTCTGCACCGATGTTATCAGAACCATGAAATATAGGAAGGAGAGAAGCTAGAAATGGCTTTCCCAGACTTCTGTTACCTATGTACCTGTCTATACTGTCAGTCATACCAAAGCAATGAAATGGTACCTTTTACTCTAGTGAGAAATACATGTTGCTGCTTCTCACTGTGGAAATTCTGCATTATTCAGTAGAGTAGTCCTTGTGTAATGTTTCATTCTGTTTTGTTTAATATTATCCCAAAGACCTTTCTTGAGACAAATGGTGACAAAATAGAATATTAATGCAATAAAAGTTTTCAGCTTGGTCACCGTCCTATTTTAAATCATCATTATTAGTTATCAATATTTAAAATATACAGTAGAACCTAATTTATCTGTGACTTCAATTATCTGCGGTGATGGCTCTGGGGATCAACCCAGTGTGGTCTTCCCAGTGCATCAGCATGACAACCGTCTGGATTGAGCTAAGTAGGGTACATCTCTGGGGTCTTCAAGTGGGCACCTTCCATCCTCTGTGTTTCGTTGACTAGCCCACGACACCTCAAGAGGGCTCAACAGTGATTCTGGCGTCCCAGCATCACCCCCCTCCATCCGCAACTCAGCTCAGCCCAGCTTACTTACCTGTACATCAGCATTGCTTTCTTTCTGTTATGCTTGAAATCCCCAACCAGAATCTTTCTGTCTCAACCACAGCCAGTTGCTGCTCCTTTCTTCTGCTTCAGATAAGTTAAATGGCTAGATGATCTTTTCCTTTGTTTATGGTTAAGAGAAATACTTAATACATCATAAAAACATGGCAAAAAATGACCAGCTTTGAAATGGGCCTTCTCATAAAATAATTGCCTTAGCTTCTTTGGAATAAAGAATAAATCCCTTAGTCTTGAGGAAATTGTTTCTTTTCTATGAGTTGTTTTCTGAAATGCTCTTTTCTGAGTTTATGAAAACTTGTTATAACTTTGGCTGAAGAACATCTTCTTAATGCTGAACTAACATTAAGTGTCATGTTCTACACGTACCTGAGCTTGTAAGGCTCCAGCTAATGCATTGGAAATATCAATATTTAACTGTCAGTGGTTGGAGGAGAATATTCAGTAACCTCTTCCTTATGAATCAGTGTAAACATAAATGGTTAACTCCAAATGAATACCTGTCATTGACTGCATTTTTTGTATGCATAAGCACATTTAATTGAGTTGCTGAAAAACTTTTGGTGTTTGTGAAAAAAAGTAAGCCATTACCAAAAAAATTGTCCATATTTTAATGTTGCAAAGACAGTGAAATCACAAGAGATTGATCGCAGTACATGTCATTATAAAATGTTTGTTTGAAATACCTATCAAAAAACACCTGTCAAGAAATAGGCCAAACCAGGGTCATTTTAAAATAATTAGCCTAACAAACAATCAGTGCACATAACAATTTAGGATACAGAATCTGACCAGCAACTTTCTGTAAAAGAACTCCTTCATTAAAGGAAAAGGTGTATATAACACCATGTTTCTATTCAAGTGACAAAAAAGTCAGAAACCAGATACAATGTCCTTAATTGTTTACACGTTTTCAAGTCCAAACTTGGCTTGAATTATGTATTTGGACCCTGTTGTTCTACAGCCCCTAGTGTAAATATTTATAAATTAAATTTAAAAAACATAGGAACAAATATTCTAACCTGGCCAGACTAGCTACCACAACTTGCAAAGCACTGTCTGAAATCTGAAGAAAAGAGTGTGATATTGTTGCCAACCCTTAAGTTAGCTGTCTTTTGGGTTCAACAGTAGTTTACAAAGAGTCATCAGTCAGAAAAGCACTTAGCTGCTAAATTTGTAATTGTGCATCAGAACACAAAAGTATTTTAAAGATATGTACAGAATGTCAAAACATTTCAGAATTCTACAGTACAAGACTTAATACATGTTCTACAGATCAAAAAATGTCAACAATTTCACAAGAGGATCTTTTGCAGTTCCTTGCAGATCAGAAAGTAATCTTTAAGCTAAACACAGGTATTCTATAATAATTCAAATATAAGTGTAAATGTTGTATTATAACAGAGGGGGTGTTATGTTTGAATATAAGACAATAAAGTGTAAACTATATTTAATAATTTTTAGTACACAGCAAACCTACTGAAGGAAAATAAATAATTTTGTGACCTCTTCTTTACCTGCTCATAGCAAGGCTATGCTGGGCATGGAAAAATAAGTTTTGACAGTTGAAGCGGGACTTGCTGGTAATCAGCAGTGTTTTGAATCCAAGGCCTTTCTATAATGAGCGGTCTTTTTAAAAATGAACTATTTAAATACCTTTGGTAACAGAATAAGGTAGTATATGGTGTAATATCCATTCTCTTCATTACATTATAGAAATTAATGAAAACTTGGCAGCCAAAGCGAGCATTTCATTAAAATTAGAAGAGTTGTCTATAGTATAAGCACTTATCAGGACGGTAGCAACTTTAATTTGTATTACAAAAGAAAAAGCAACTATTTGGACAGTTACATTTACAATTTAAAAAAACACCATGTTGCATTTATTTAAGTTTTACTGCAGTAATAAACTGAAGTATTTATTTACAGGGAAACTGTAGAGTTTAAAAGTGAAAGAATTTAAAGTTTGTCTCAGAAACACAGTAGAATTCTGGAAGGGAATTAGACCTTCAAAAGATAAGGCTTAGTCTTTGACACCTCAAAGCAGGATTCAGTGTAGGCTCTTAAAATCGGGATTTGCCAACATTGAATGATAACCAAAGGAAGATACTTTAAGAAAGACAAGAGTATGTACCGCATTATTTTAGAAAATAATGAGAGCTTAGTTCTAAAAATTAGGATGTAAGCTTTTTTATTATCCGATAAGATACCAGTCCAAGGCATCTCTTGAACAAGGCCAAAAAATGACTTAAGGTGGTGAATTTGGAAAAGAGCTTACATTTTTAAAAAAAATTAAAAACAGAGAGAGGACAGGCTTAATCCAAGCATGGTGCAGTTAATATGAGACCATTATATTTAACATGTGATGAATTTGAATGAAAATAACTGGACTGGCCACTGTATGCTTGCAAGAGCTTGATCCATTATTAAGCATTTAATAAACAGAAGGAGCACTGTTAATGCTCTGATTTGTTAAAACTTCAAATTAAATGAGTCTGTGTGATTTTCTTGATTTTATTAAAAGTTGTCTGGATGTTGCAAAGCTCAGTGCATGAACAATCCACTACAGGAGTCCAAAAACATATCTGTCCTCCTTAAACATAAGTTTAAGAGTGTGCTCAGAGCAATAAAACAATCACATACGAATTCTGATACTATAGTCACAATAATTCTACTTGAAATGACAGTTGGCAACCAGGGGATCACATAAAGGTAAGAATTCACCAAAATACCTAAACTAAGCAGTTTATTTTGAAAGATTTTGTCCTAAGAATGTTCTGGTATACTACTCAGACATTGTCAGTTAACAAATATATACAGTACTTCATCGGTAGTCTTACAGTGTATTGTGTATAATGAGATTGGTTTACTTCAAACATTGGATATTTCATTTTTTGTTGAACACTAAATGATAACAATATTTGTTCAAGTTTGTACATTGTATTTTCTTCTGAGAATATTTAGTAGCATAGGACATCATAATCTCTTGATAGACCTGAGATTTATGTTCTGATTTTTATTCCAAGTGTGTGCAGGTGTCAGGAATACAGGGGGCTGCCTCATACATCTGTAGTACTCTTTCACGGAAATAAGCAATGTGAATTCATCAACACAGTGCAGAAGGTCTGATTCAAATCTAGGAAGCTAAAGTAAGTGTGAGCCTCATTTTGTATTTCTGAACATATTCTCTAATTACACTATGTAGAAATCTTCATGCTTATTACAGACTGGATTTAGTTTTTTTCAGCAGATGTTTATTATTGTGGCTCAAATGCATGAAAGCAACAAGCAGATGATGAGCCTCATACAATATGGTTCATTAATTACTGGACTGCTAATACAACTGGCGTGAAGGGAGCATGTTCGGGATTTGCATAATGCAGAATGCCTGGAAGTCTCTGAACAGATGTGTTCATTATGAGAGAATCTGATTATGCCATTATCAAACTTTTAGTTGCTGCATACATTTAAATTGTTTGTTGCTAAAATATAGTAGGTTTACTTCCAAAGACAACTTCAAAGTATGGAAGAGGTGAGTGACTTAAACATCTGCTGTAACCTTTACATTTCCTATTGATTTAAGAAACCCACATGAGACTGTGTCAAGTACTTTTTTTTATTTTACTTATCTTATTTCAGGATTTTTTCCTTTTGATTGATTTTAACTATCTGTAACAATACTGCAGATGCATGCTTTGTAGTCTACTAAATCACCTCATAAAGGATATCATGTATGCTTTCTATTCATTATTTCTTACTTTTTCCTTGCCTTTTTATGCAAACATTTTCAGTATTCTGTTGATTAGTATATTGATTTTCTTATTTGCTCAAGTATGCTCTTTTTATATATAATTTAGTTAGCTCTCTATATGTTTAATGATTGAAATCCAAATATAAATGTGTTGTTTATATGTTGTAACTCTCTTGCACAGTCTACAGTATCTTTCTTCTGACAGGAAGCATGTGTCCTATACCTGAAGAGCTGTGGGGTGCTTTTAAAGGTCTTAAGTCACGCATGCTTTTATTGTAAATATATAATATAATCCCTTTGACTGTGGTTTTGGGGATTAGAATTTCCCTTGCTGTCTTGTTAAAAAAAAAATATATATATATATATATATATATATATATATATATATATATATATATATATATATATATATAGCTGGGAAATCCAAACGATTGTGATTAAGGTCAACTAAATCATAAGGCACACACAGTACGAATATCTATGTTATTAGCAGTTCTAAATTGTTTTGTACACACAGTATTTTAACAGCAATCAGTATCTGTCAGGATAGAACACTTGAAAATAAATTTATAGTCAGTATAAAAATCCACAATCAAGGCTTCTATTCCTACCCCACTTTCCCTGGACACAACTAAGAGGAAAAATCATTACATACTTTCTGCGAAATGAGCTTGAATGTCTTGAACAGCAGTTTAAAACCCAGGACCACCAAAAAATGGAATGCAGACATTCCAGATTACAGGGCTTACTGTCTGCTATTTATATCATTTAAAAAAAGAAGTGGTTGAAATGACTGGCAAGGCATATACTTGTTACCGGTTTCAGAGTGCTCTGTTTTTGCTTCCATTACATTTTTAGTTGCAAGGGATTCTCTTGATGTTTGAATATACTGCCCCTCAGAGAATTATATGAACATTGCTCACAGCAAGATTAAGTAAGGTGTATTTTACGATAGCTTAGAGTAATATCTCTAAGGAGCCAAGTCTTTCATTCAATGGGCCTAGAATTATTCTGGATTTTACAGAGGAATAATTGGCAAAAGAGTAGTAGGGTATTACACATTTTTAAGGGTTCAAATGTTTTATTCTTTTATTTATTTATTTATTTATTTATTTATTTATTTAATAGGGACACTGCACTTATTACATTGTTTTGTAGTGCAACAGATACATATTCTTACTAGAAATACTACATTAACAAATTAGAAGGACCTGTTCTGTTATAATAAGCAAGTGTGTTTCACTGTAGTAAAAATAAATTACCTTGACACACATTTTGTAAAAGTATAAATCATATCTTTGAATATTCAGAAATGTTTTTTTTTTTTTTTTTATGATATGGGCCTTAATGAAAGATGTGAAATGTAATAATTAATATGTTTTTCTGTTTTTGTTCTGTAGCAAAACCATTGGATGATAGAGTTGTAGACAATAAAGAATGACTGATTACTGTGTCAGGTATTAGTAATGACTCATATAAGTGCACAGGACTGTGTTATATTGAGCAAGTAAGGACTTTTAATAAGTAAGGCCTTAGAATTTACAGTCTGCCAATGTACACTGTAAATATGGTGCTTTTCTATTTACAGAAGGATCAGTAAACAAGGTTGGAAATGACAACCAAACTAGCTCATGATTTAAGAAATGACCTGGAAACCTGACTTTCAAAAACCCTGCAGCTGTAACTCTGGACTGTTTATTTATATTAATATGTATTTATTAGATCAGAAAATTAAATCTTTAAATTCTAATTTTGTGAAGGTATGAGCCATCAGCTGTGAACTTTTTTTTTTCATTCAGGTCATGTAGCATGATCATATCAAATCACCAACATTTCTTCAACAAAGTGGAAGACAAAACCAAGCCATTTAGTTGGATATGCCACATGTTTTTGAGGAATACTCACAATGTTTTCTTGTCTTCTTTGAATAGAAGTTGATTGGTTCAGATCAGACGGAAGAGTGCTGGGAAAAGCCTGCCCAAGACAGTAAACCATGGTATAATTGTTGAACATACTTGGGCACCCATGTTTTTTATCTATGATATTTATTCATTCTTTAACTAGGAAAAAACCTATTGAGACCGAGGCTACTTTTGCAAGCGCGTCCTGGCAAGATGACCAGAAACAGACAGCAGTAATTTCACATCCCTTAAAATAACATCACTCTAAAAAATAGACCCAATCTGGGATCAGAAACATTTACACGTCAATAATTCTTGGAACCTACTCATTAAAGTAAATGTAATCTTAATTGTTATTTTTTGATTAGCTGATACTCTTGGGTTATTTATCTGATGCTTGATCATATCCCAACTTCTCTTGTCCTGACTATACCATGCCATAGGGGGCACTGTAGCTATATGCTGATTGGCAACCCAGGACCTTCTCCAAGGCACTTGATAAAAATGTGCAAGACTAGACTGTAAAGTATACTTGGGTATATTTACCTGTAGCAACAAACCTATTACAATTATATGCACAAAGTATCCAGTGTTATTGCCTTCTACAATTAAGTACCATCCAATTTAAAGAAGTAAGTAACCATAAAAATGTACATAAAGTTATAGCAATGATTGGTTCTGACAATGAAAATTTGGATTTGTTGAACAGGGTTTGGCTGCGGTGCCATATACCTAGTCTGGTTAGGTAAGGGTTAACCATTGTAAACAAAGGATGACCATGTTAATAATCATGGTTTAAACATGTCACTAAATGATATGGGGGAAAAAAAAAACTGATTAATTTACCAATACTGCCAATTTATCACAAATACTAATTTCATAGCAAATCTAAATAAAGACTAATGAGTTTAAGATAAAAATCAATGATAACATTCAAAAACTTGAAGATTCTTTGTGTAAGGTTGTGTAAGGTTAATAGCATTGTACTAAACAGTACATAATACTGTAGGTTATGTTTTTAAAATGTACCAGTTGAGGGTTCATGTGATGTCAGAGGAAGAGAAGCAGCTTGCTTGCAGAGTGCTGTGGACAATACCCTAGGACCCGGCTATTTTAGAAATCAGCCATTTTATTACTTCAAAGTTAATTCAACCACAAAACATGCCCTGCAGAAAGATCGAATGGGAGTCTCTTCACTGCACTTGAGGGGGCTTTCTTAATTGTAACAGGCGGTAAGTGATACTGGTTTAATGTATGTATAACTGTATTTTATGTATTTAAAATAAATGTTTTGTTATTATGTATGAACTTGTACAGTGTGTCTCTGTAATATCTGGCAATTTGTGTTGTATTTTTGGATTTATTTTATGTTGTGTTTTATATGGACCACAGAGCATTAGGAGGCTCTGTGGTCCAATGGTTAAAGAAATGGGTGGTGTAATCCCAGCTCAGCCACTGACTCATTTTGTGACCCTGAGCCAGTCACTTAATCTCCTTGTGCTCAATCTTTTGGGTGAGACGTATAAGTGACTCTACAGCTGATGCATACCTCACACACCCTAGTCTCGTATCTTGTAAAGTGCTTTGTGATGGTGGTCCACTATGAAAGGTGATATATAAAGATTAATATTATTATTATAGCTATTGGTTGAAAGATATAGTGAATTATTAGGACAATCGTCTAAGAAGCTTGTTAAATATTGTACTTTACTGAAACACCAGACCCGGAAATCATTCAGAAATGTTGCTAACGTTATAAGATTGTAAAATGTGGAAAATGCATTAAAGTGTCATTTGAAAGTTTGTACGCTTTCATTTGTGCTTCTTTTTAAGAGTAGCTGATTTGGCTATTGAGAGGAAGAGTATGTCTGCATAACGTATATAAAGGAAAACCGTGTTTAGCTTCTTGGAACAAAACAGAGGGTAATATGCACTTTTCTTTGTAGAAAAGAGAGGGAGGCTAATAATACTACAGAATATTCCTGTAAATATTGTTTGCCTTCAATTACTGTTGCAGCTTGTCATTTCACAAGTGGGCTTGCCTTTTGTGTTGGACTGCCTCCCCTACAAGAAGTATTGTGACAGGCATAGTTACATATTAGGCACAGAACAAGTTACCTCCCTTTTCAATTTCCAGGACATTACTGCTTCTTGGATTACAATTTTTTTTTTTTTTTCTTGTCAGGGTCTATACAATACCGTCTAATTTTTGTCCTTGCAAAAGACTGCTCTAATGAGTAAATTATACACTGCATCAATGTGATGTCTCCAAAATGGTTTTTGGCACTGGAAAAATAATGTAATTTTTCTTGTTGAAATACCATTTTTTCAGTTGCTGCATGAGTGATGTGGTAATTATCTCTCACACCTGGGATTTAAATCCAATCCTACAAGCCCATTTTCTGTTTGCAGGCTGTCAGGCTGATGCATAGGCTCTGTTCTTATCTGGCGCTAGACGAGGGATCAGTAATACAGAAACAAGGAAGCCACTGATGGGTCATCATGTAATCTGCAGTGGATATTGCAAACTGTAATGAAAATGGAGGCAAACTGGACTTGTCTGAAAATCGATTTGTTTTACCGAAAATTACAATTTTTAAATTATAGAAATTAGCATCGTCACCCAAGCCCAGGAAATGAAATGGAAATGAAAATGAATTTTTGAGTCAGTAGAAATTATTGAAAGGTGAAAGAGCTACTTCAAAGGGCATTTACTGTTCATTCTGTTCATGCCGTTTTTGTAGCCAACCGTAATGGGTATGAATCTAGATGAGTAAAGCAAAATATTAGCAATATGACAGCTGCCAAATCTTTGAGAAGTAGTAATGCCCTCACCGTCCCACCTCAACTCCGGTTAAAACACTTTACAAGCCAGTCCAAATGTACAGTGAACTCCATCAAAGGTAAGTAGCTTCAAATGTCATTTCTTTCACCTTTCCCTTACCTTGTCCCAGAATCAAACTGGCATTATCTGTGACTGTAGAATGCCAGGTGTGTTTTAGTTGATTCCAAAGAAAACACATAATGCTGTAATATTGGAGCAACATAATTTAGAATTACACAGAATGATGGGAAACCCCATACACATTCAATCCTAGTATTACAATCATAAGTCATCTATGTATTTAGGGTTATACTTAACTGTTAGGAAATATTTGTTTTCACCAAAAATGGAAGGCGAACCTGCTGATCCCTGTAAACCAATTCATATTGAGTGCTTGGGTTCTCCACTATTGCTACAGGACTGGAGTCATTGTGGTTATGAGGCAATTATGCAAGTAAGTATTTACGATTTCATGTTGCTGCAACATATTTGATTGACTAATAATGTACCACACTACAAACGCCTAAAGCAAACTACTACGTTAGAGCTCTGGAAATACTGAAACAAGACACCACGGTGTATTCATGTTCTGAATACAGTATCTACCCATTGGTATGTTTCTAGTTTTAATATTATATACCTTTTAAAGTTAAGAAGTTCTAGTTCTCCTCAATGAAAACATCTGACTTTCCAAAAAGTTATACAAACATACAAGGATTTTCTGTGTGAAGGCGATGATGATATGTTGATAGAACAAACAATAACAGCTGAACAAACATCCCTGCTCTCCACTCTCTGAGGAGGATATGACAATCTTGATGGTCCCTCACCAACTCACCTTCAGAAATCAGACAGAGGAGGTAATCCAGGACAGCACAGTGAGGAACTGAGAGGTGAAAACAGTCCCTGAACAAATATGTAAGCGTTCATCTCAGAAAAAGAAAACCTCAGTAGAATAACAGGTGGTGCTGCAGTAGTTCAATGCATTCATCCCCTATAAAATATGAGTTGCAGTTGATAGCTAAGGTTTATTATGCTAAAACATGAACTCCATTATTATTATTATTTTTTTAATCTTTGGTTTACAAAATCAAGGCACCTGCAATAGCTTACCTTGCAGCTTGGACCAAAATTCATCCAGATCATAATTTGTATTAGCTAATGGTTGCAATTGTTTGTTTGTTTTTTGTTTTTTTTGTTTTTTTAAATCTTGGTTTTATTCTTCTAGAGCAGGAATGTGGTTGTAAAACAATTATTAGCACTGTAATCTCATCACCCATCCCACTTTTCTTCTGTTGTAGACTTTTGGGTTCTTTGTTTCTGCTTTTATAATTTGTAATATGTAGATTTCTCAAAGACAATTTACATGAATCTAGACTGCCTAATGTTAACTCTTTGAAACCAGCTGCACCAGTGTTACAGTTCCAATTCACTTCAGTAGTCTAGCTGCAATAAGACAAAATGTTTTCATATCCTGAACAACATTAAAAAACAGCAAAGACCCAAAGGATTCATAAAAGAAGTACCATTAGTAATGTTAATAATGTTCTTAAGAAAAATGATTTTATAACATTGGTTAGTGTTCTTTTGAACTGTTTTGAATATAGAACTACATCATTCATTAAAATGATTCTGAATGTAACATGTCAGTCTAAAGTGAAACATAGCAAAATTGATAATGTACATTGACACATTTTTTCCTTATCAAGACCTTAATACATTACTCGTCTGGGCTTAGCTTCCTATATTGAAGCCCAATTGTTTTATACTAATGATCTTCAGATTCTTCTCACAGTTAGCTTTCTATCACATTTTCACTCTGCCAGTTTAATGATAATCTTGGTCTGGTGAAGCACTATGCATGGAAAGAAGATGGACCTAATGACTTAACCCTTTGCGGTCCATTTATTCAGCGCTCGCCAGGCGAGTCAGGTCCAATTTATCTTCACACACGCTGTTTATTTTGTACGCGCTGTTTAAAATGTTTGTTTTTTTTCAGAGTAAAACAGGTTTAAAAGACACTTCATCACAAAAGAACACTCAGTACTGCATCTCCAGCCAAGCCCCACCCCTTGTTTGTTGTATTTCTCACATACCTCTTCATAGTAGTGCATACTGATAAATCCTCTCCTGATCACTCGTTTTATCACCAAACTCCTCAATAACGCAATCCAAGTCATTGTTTTATTACTATAACATCTAACAAAAACTCTGCAAATGTCTGTGATATTCTTTGAGCACTGGATGTGGAAACAGCTATTTTCTTTGTTTGTGTCTATGTCATCTCTGTGGTGCAGGGGCTATATATATTTTGCTCAGACATACCCCTTTTTCGGTTTCATTCGGCTCCTGTTGGTCTCACTCGTCCATTGAAAGGTTTTCTCTGCTTTTTCCGGAGAAAAAAATGATTCGATACTTGTGCTTGATGTCTTTTTGATGATGACGGACAGTGTCTGACATCAGACTGGAAAGGGAAAATTGTAATGTCAGACCTGGTCCGACATAGGAGTGCAAAGGGTTGAGCTCTTACATAAACATTTGCAGCGATTTAACTATTACCCAACTTGCCCTACAAGGTACTGTATTACTATAAGTGAAGAAGAAGAAGAAGAAGAAGAAGAAGAAGAAAGAAGAAGAAGAAGAAGAAGAAGAAGAAGAAGAAGAAATGCAACTTTTATGTGGAGTTAGCAGGTACAATTCCACTGTATCACACTGTGGCACACTTTACACAGGATGTGCAATATAAACAAGGCACATGGCATACTTGAGTGCAGGTTACAGGTGCGGCATAAGAATCACAGCCTACATTTTTTTCTTGCATTGAAAGCTAATGTTACAGTCAAGCCTTTAATTATGTTTAAGAAAAAATGTAACAGGTGTACCTTTCATGCTTAATTGATACATTGATAATACACTATAAAGAAAGTTGTTTATATTTAAAAGTATAACTGATCCTACTAAATAGCATTATTTTATTTACCTCTCTGCATGTTTTACAAGTGGAAGCATTAGATAAAGGGGCTATGATGTTAAATGAAACTGCTCAGGCATGAGTGCAATACAGAAGGTGCGAGTTATATATAAAAAATTACAGTAAACTGCAGTTAATGTGCCTGAGTTTTGAAGTGTACCCTAGTATCTTTAGAGTGTTTGTGTGAGTTGTTGATTTTAATAGGATGTAAACTAAGGGTGCTTCAGGCCAGTCCGGTTTAGGGGAGATCCGGCATTATGAGCAGAATTGGGTTTCATAGTCAAAAAAACAATAATAAAGACCAAAATGAAATTCTTGGTTTACATTTACTACTTTTCTGACGCAGGCTAATACATCTATCATAAAAACACCTAATACTGCTGAATTTAGAAACACTAAAAAGTAATTCAAATTCAGTGACAAATAGTTGAAGACTTTGAAAGACTTCTAGTTGAAATGTATATCACTGATTTTAGTTTCTTAAAGTATTTCTAAAATGGCTAATATGTCTCTCATCTAGCTTGTACTGAAGTCTGTACTGAAGTTTCCATTGCTTTGGTAATGGAGCAAAGCAAAGTTAAGCTATTGTATAATATACAGTATGCTTAACAGTCTTCAGACTGTGTATAATAATTACTAGTGTAGGTAATGATGACAATACAAATGAACTGATATGATGCTGTTCTTGAAAACTGATAAAGCATTTTCTTTCTTTTTTTTTTTTTTTTACTTTCTAGCATCAAGTACCAAAGGAAACATTGATATTTTGCAAGTAAATGTTTGAAAACTAGATTTTAAGCCATCTGCTCTAATAAAAATGCAATCTGTTAATACAGATTGCCCATATGCCTGCCTTTATAACTGTGCTGTATCCTGTTACAGAGGGCAACAAAAGAAAAAAAAAAAAAAACTAAAAACCGTGAAACACTAATTTGTGTTGGGTTTGTACAAAAATGAAAGCAAAAATCTGCCATTAGGTTCATCTTCCACCCACACATAGTACACCAGCCCAAGATTATCATTAGGTTGATTGAGAGAAAATTTAACTGTAAAAACTGGAGGGTTATAATAAAAAAATTCTCTACCAAAAAACGATAGATAAGAGCTGTTTTTTTTTTTTTTTGTTCTTTAAACAGCCTTCTAAACATGGCTTAAATTAAATGTAAAATTATTGAATGCCCTCATGGTGTAATGCCATCTGTCTTTTTTCATGTTACTTTATATTTTGATTATTTGACTATGTATTTTAGAAATCCCCAATGCTTACTTTTTAAAATTCTTCTTGATACAGAGTTGGTGCAGACATGCTTTCATGTGTCATGTTGCCATGGAAACTTTAATGTCAAGACTGGCTGATATATTTCAAAAGCTGTCAACCAGGATACTGAGGTTTTTAATCAGGACAATTTCAGAACTAGGAACATCTGTTTTGAACATAAAATGGCATTTTTGATATCCAACTCTAAATCCCTAGTATTCTATCCTGGTAATTGTTTTGCTTATGCCATGTTATTATAAATTACCCACAGCCTGCCTTTTTATTGCATTCCAATGTGACTGTCTTTATAAACAAATGTAGTTGATACCTTAGTGATATACAGTGCTTCTGGAATACAAATATACTTCTCTTTTTTTAACATTTAAAGGGACTTTGGGTAGTGATAAAATGCTTCAAGAACCTCTGTGTCTCCAGGATATCTACAGACAAACTACAATGACTCTATGCTCAAACTGATGACTCTTTTCTCAAGACGCTCCAGGATATATTTTCACTTAACACATGGATAGGATGCCCCAAGAAAATCTTCCATTTCAGTCGATCTATAATGTCAAAGTACAAAAAACTAAATCATATACAGAAAAAAAAATTGACAAGGGATATGTCAATGGGAGATACTATAAGAGATGGCTTTTGCCTCTTAAAAATGTTTTACATTGCAGAAAAATATTAACAATTGTTACAGCAAGCTACAGTCATTTATAAGTGATTGTTTATAGGGGTGGAAGTTGATACAGTTGGTATTAAAAATGGTGCTTACCTTTGTTTTGTGTACTATATTCCGTACTGCCATGCGTTGCTTTAGTTTCTAAAGTTTCTAATACATCAGTTTTAGCATCCAAGCATTGCAGTATTGCTGTTAGGCAATTTCTGACGATAGCAATGCAGAACAGAGCAATGGGGTTGAAGCCTTTTATAAATTAAATTTGTCAGTGCAGGGGGAATATACCTGTATTGGAATTTAGCTGTCACCCCAGGATTAGACTGTCACTGAATGTCACCAGCCTAGACATAACCTTTGGAAAATGTCTCAGCTGAAGAGTTTGATATTAATGAAACATGACTAGTTCTTCATACTTGCATCACTTTCACACTCAGATATATAGGTAAACCGAGGGAACTATTCGTTTAAAAAAATAAACATGAGCATTACAAAATAGTGTTCTGTAAGCTCCTAGAATACCATTACTTCCTATTAAAAATTAATTGGGAAAGCTATATATATATATAATCCTCAGGATATAAAAGACTTCTCACCTACAACTTTATTACTATGCAAAATTAAACACACATAGGACATTTAAAAATTGATCTGTTAAATAAGAAGGAAGCATTTACATATACTCAGAATCACCTCTTGCTTTTCCCCCATAGCTGTTTTGATTTATAGTTGCTCTTGTATAATTGTACACCTGATTACAAGCGACTACTGTTTTGGTCTTTTTCTTTCTGTACCCAATGATGATTTACAAACAGCCCCTTTAATTAAACGTGTTTTCTGTTTTTACCCTTTCAATTCCAGCTCTAAGACAAAGGTGTTTTTTAGAACAGCCAATTATTTCACAGTTTTCTGTATAAATAATGGCGGGTACCAGTCGCTTATTTTATATAAAAGTTTAAAAAAAAAAAAAAACAAGATGGAAGGGGAACAAAAAGAAAAACTGTCTTAGAGGTAATGAAAATGCATTCGGTACTAAAATTAGATACTAAAATGTTTTAGCGAATTTCAAAATATATTTTTAGTAACATTAGAAGCCAGTCTCAGTAAAATTCATCTTCCAAACTACAATATGGAGGTGACTTTTAATTTGAGCCAGATATCATTATTTATAAGAATATCTTTATGTGTGGAGCTGCAGTGTAGCTCGGGTGATGTAAAATAAATATATATGATATGCATGGTTCCACATACCAGTAAAGGATTATTATATAACAGAATGTCATGTGTTTCTTGAGGTCTAGTCACAACATGCATTCACATCCAAATTGAGTTTTCTGAGATATCAAAATAGCAGTTAATTCTCTAGGTTATAAACAGGCATCTTTATACCTCTCTACTTAGAGATTTCAATACCTGTCAAAATGGATGGAAGTGTGTTTAAAATAATAACAAAACAATCTTTCTGTGCAGCAAAACATGAGATTATTCCCCTGCTTAGGAGCAGACTTTAAAAAAGTGATCTCGTTATATTTTTGAAGGAGGCATACTTTATTTAGAATAAGTATCATCTTGTTTGCCTGAAACCAAAATATAGCCTTCTTTCCAAGAATCGAAAGCACTTTAGATAAAATATCAAATTAAGGATTTTATTTTTTGAACATTTTGAAAGGAGGTATTCATAAGTAACCACAGATAGAATAGTATACTCTAGGAAATATAAACAGTTCCAACAGTGTACTGTTTTCCCTATGCATTTGAATGACACTTGATTTTAATGTGCATCTGTTTACTTTTGTTTTTATTATTGCATTTGATGCTGTATTTTAGTTCTCATTAAGATACAGCGTGGCTGTACTGGAAAGCAAATAATGGAGTACAACAATGCAAAACTCTTCTTTCATAGACTCATTACTGCATGTCTAGCTGTTACCTCAGCAGAGCAGGCTAGGGCACATATGACACTTGTTATTTAGTAGTCCTTGCTTTTTTCTTTAAGAAGTTCATTTTTTTTAGCGCCTCTTATTGCAGTCAGATATTATTTTTTATTTGATAATATGGTGAGGTGCTTTCATCTGAGCTGTTCTGCATCCTTTCTGCTTGCTGCTATAGATATATACAACATAGATAGGGCTTCTGATTTTCAGTTGTATCCGATAAAAAACAATAAAACACCCTGATACAAAAAATGAAATCGGTGGATAGCCAATAAACACCAGAAAACACCTGAAAAACTGTAGAAATGGTTAATCAATCAATTTTACCCTTTTCCCATTAAAAAATAAAACCTACTTCAAAAATAATAATAAATACATTTCCCAGTAATGCTCCGCTTGCGAGATTTAAAACGATATTACAATCAGGAAAGGAGGCTTGTTAGCAGGATTTAAAGCTGTATTACAGTTTAGGTATGCTGGATTTAAAACAGAATTGTGGCGAAATGTACAAAAATGACTACGCACAAAAATGTGCTCGTGACCACAGGGATTTTGTTGTGGAAGACAGCAAAGGAAAGAAGGTACAACTTAAGAGTACAAGTACTGTTGAGTTACTACTATACATATTTTGACAGAAAAAAACAAAACAAAAAAAACACTCAAGTATTTTGGAAGGTAACCGGAAACACTAATTTCACACAGCATACCAAAAACAAAAGCACCCCCCCCCCCCCCCCCCCCCCCCCCCCCCCCCAAAAATAAAACTTGATAATAGCTAAAAATAAGCACTAAAAAATACAATTAATAAAAAAACAAAAAACCGATGACCAAAAAAATTTAATACATAATCAAAAGTTTCTTTATGGAAATAAAATCCAGTGACATCTAGTGAGCTTCCAAAGATTCCTTTTTCCTATTCTTTTGCTGCTACACACTTTGCCTGATCCAGCCTACATAGTATAAGTCTATGGCAGACATTTAGACCAAAATGAAATTACAGTACAAAACCATGACTTGAGACACCTCATTGCAACTCACAGCTCATTTTAGTTATACAGGGTGTTAGGCTTTAACTTTGAGATCCTGCATTAGAAGGGAAGCTCCAAGTACCCCAAATGGCAGCCTGGTAGAATGTCACCCAGACTACAAAAGTGAAACTAATATTTTCTTGTTCTACAGTGGTCAAGGGTAGAGAACTAACAGGTCTCTGGAATAACAATAACTGCTAAGGAAGAGTTTTTACAGCAGCTGACATAATGATGGACAATAGTAGGCAGATTCTTTACAGGGCTTCAGATTTTAATAATTTGCCCATCAGGGAAATCATTATTTTGTAAAACATGATTTAAATGAACAGGGCAGACTATGTCACCTTCCTATTATGTATGTTGCTATTGCTAAACTTCTTGCTGTGCCATTATTGCCTTTGATATTGCTAAGGCATCATAGGCTGTCCATTTGAAATCTAGTTCTGAGAAACTGTGAAAATTGTGCAACTTTCCAATGTATACTGTACAAGCCCTTTCTGTTGTTGTGGGTAGGCTATTGGCTAGATTGCTTTTATGTTTTACAATGTAAAAAAGATGAGTAACAAACCCTTTCTACACTTTGTACAGCCAGAGTACTGTCCAGGTATACTCTGTAATTCAAGGACTGTATTCATTTTAATTGTACTTTCTCCATAATGTAAACATTTACGCAATATACTTGATTATAAACTTAGAAAAGAAAGTCACGTGACTTGATGTCAGACTGCACAGTGGGGTTTAAATTGGGTTTAGACTTGCAAATCATGACAGATTCTGTAATAGACACGTTCCTTGTTGTAAAGAGTTATCACACCAATAAAATAAAGATTTGGTCAGGACCACAAAATTATGCCTGTACAGAATGCCTGTATGTAGAGGGCAGGGTTAGAAAGGTTTTACTGTGTATTTAGTTATTGCCTCTTTAAATAATTAAAACACAACAAAAAGTACAAAAGTCAATTTTCTTAAAAGTGCTGTGCTGTTTACACTAGTAAAGTCTATAGTTTGGTTTAATATAATGCCCATTTTAAAGTTCCAAAGATTTTTTTAAAGAATATTTATTTACTTGTTGTTTATTTATTTTAGCACTTTTACTCAAAGCCTGCAGGAAGGCATATAGTTAAATTTACTATAAAATAATTTGATGCATCTACAATAATTGTTAATCAAAGGGCTTGCATCAACCTTGGTATTATCCATATAGCTCAAATATTGCGACTGAATTCTAGGATTAAAACGAAAATCTAGAAATGACCTATAAATTTTACGTAAAGCAACTTGAGCCAAAAACAGAATTGTATAATATAAGTTGTTATGGGCACAGTGTTGATGATGTGCCTGAAAGAATGACCCTGTAAAACCCTATTAAGATTGTATTTGATTCTCGGTAGTCAGTAGTTCTGAAATCAATTATACTGTAGTTGTACAGCCATACCATATTCCAATTAAAGTATGTACTCTGGAGCATTACATTATACACGCAAGAAAATTGATACCAGACTGTGATTTTATTATTAATAATTTTGAATATTATTACTGACACTAAAAATTTATTATTATTATTGAATATTATTATTATTATTATTATTATTATTATTATTATTATTATTATTATATTATTATTATTATGCGGGGCAGACGAAAGCCGTCGCCAACATTGATATTTATATTATTGAGACGATGAAAATCTGGTCTTATAATATGTTGTGTGTACTACTTCCTGGAAAGCTGACGTTACCACCCACGCCAGACACAAAGCCATCCTTGCCACACAGACAAGCCCAAGTTAACAATGAAATGATATGTAATAACTGGGTAACAAACCAATCGACTCTTCTCACATATGGTTACTAACTGTTTATTACACTTATTACATTAATAATAATAATGAATAATAATAATAGATAATAATAATAAATAATAATAATAATAATAATAATAATAATAATAATAAATAATAATAATAATAATAATAATAATAATATAATAATAATAATAATATAATAATAATACAAGATATACAATAATCAGGGCACTGAATGGAATCCTATTTTCTAGCAGTCGAATGCCGCTCATGAGGAATGTCCATATATAACTCGCCTCAACGATGCACAGCCTTTAATAAAGCTCCAGATATTCTTGTTACATATGGAATAACCTTTTCCTGCTGGGACTCAAACACACCGGACTGGAGTGAAGAGGGCTAGTACTTTATCCTATAACATTCTCCCACTGTGCTGACATTTGAGGATGTTTACTTTAAGCTTGCCTGAGAATTTGGTGATGAAATGTATATTGCAGAGTACACAGACAAAACGAAGAATAAAAAGAAGTAAAAAAAAAAAAAAAGCACTGTACAAAATGTTAACATTTCTTTCAACAATGCAACATTCAATTGATCCAGAACTAAACTAAACTAAATCTCTTTTTACTTAACCTGGAGAACTTCAAGATACAGCTGGAGAGGGCAGCGTTTGCATCTTATCACTTGTCCATATTGTAATCCCCATTTGGTTTTAAAGTGAGTTGCAAGGAAAAGGTTCCTAAGGTGTGCTAGCCAAGATTCTTCCTGGTATTTAGTCACATGACTGGGCTGATTATGTGCTGACATAGATATACCAAGTAGTAACAATGATTGACATTCACAGGCAATGCCTGGCATGACATCAACTTAAAAGGCTACTGAAAACATGAATTTACTATTATTATTATTATTATTATTATTATTATTATTATTATTATTATTATGATTTCATTGTTTACAAGCATAGAACTAACTTATATGTTCTTCACTTTCAATGATATTTTGCTTATGATACAGTAGACATGACATAAAGCAAATATGATAATAAACCAAAAATACTAGGATGTCTACCATTGATACAGATATGAAGCCTGTTAAGCTATTGTATTTATTTATTTTGTCCTTTGAGTTAAACAAAGTAGCAATTGGCAATTGTTGTATAATGATGAAATACAGCTTGAAATATCTGAAAAAATTCTGTTTAATTCATCTTATAAATATTCATTACTAAGGCATACCGTACAGTCAAAGGACCATCCATCACAGTCTCATGCCATTTGACTTTTTAAATGGACTCTTTAAGTCTTAAGAGGTTTTTGTTTTGTGCTGGTAACCTATAGGGAAGTATGTGTATAGATAGTTGACTGTGCTTGCAGGTGTTTTATTATGCATTGATGTAACTGCAGTATGCCTGACATAGAGATTGTACGTTGTTTTGACATTCATGTTTACCTCGTGAAATGTATTTTGAGCAGACATAGATGTGGTAGGTTGACATGTTTTGAGGAGTATAAAGAACATTGGATATATCTGATAAAAGGATTGAAAAGAAACTGTGCCTTTCCTCCTAGTAAATGCTACATTCAAAAGGAGCTTCATGAGATACAATGTAACTGTTCTTAATATTTACCTCTGAAACTAAAATAGATTATTATTACAAGTAGTAGTAACATTAATAGTAATAGTAGTGGTATCACCATTATTATTATTATTATTATTATTATTATTATTATTATTATTATTATTATTATTATTATTATTATTATTATTAATAATAATCATCAATTAATCAATTTTTAACAAGTGTTTTTATACTATTGGTATTTAATATGGCCTTTCAAGATCTCAAAACCAAATGTAAAGGTTGCAGCAAGCTGGACTCTGTGCTGGAAATAGATGCAACTGAAAAATCATAATGCACTCCAAAAGAATTCTCCCTAGCAAAAAGTTAAATGGTGCTCCTCTGTTTTACCGTGCTGGTGATCTGTTGTAAATAATGCATTCTATATGTGAGGATTAGTAAAATGTAATTACTTCACAAAACGGCTGCGGCAGAGCAGGGTGTTCTGTTTCTCAGCATCTTGGCTCTCTGTACTACCGCAGTCTGTGCCTCAGAGGCTGCTGGAGAAGACAGAATGTTATTAAACTGCAAAAGCACATCAAACTGATTTATAGTTTCTGATCAAGGCTACTGGGAAAATTACTTTGCATCATGAGCTCAAGGTGACTGAGACCATTAACTTGGGGTGGGGGGTGCAAATGTGACACAGAGGCAGATCTCTTGGAAAGGAATGCGTTTGCTGAACAATTTTTATAGAGCAAACCACTGCGTTTATTTTACCAAAGTGTTGAATAATAAATTTTAGTTTTCCAGTAAAATAAATTACTTGGGAACAAAAAGAATGAAGGCTGTGATATAAGCATATGAAATGTAAGGATGAATCATAAGAAAACTTATAATTTAATTAGTATTTTAATTTAATCAGGCATTATCCCATAACAGAGGGGTGTATGCATACTGATCTGTCTGCTATGTTGATGACTGCTTGGCTGTACTGAGATGGTTTTCATTTGTTGAACTTTTTTTTTTTAATACACTGAGGATTGCTGTAATATCAACCTTAATTTAAATCCTATGTCAGTCCGTAATGAACCAAAAACTTTTTTTTTAATAAAAAACCCCAGGATTGCTGTAAATATCAAACCATTAGGGGTTAAACAGTACTATGTCTGTCAGAAGAAAAGCTAGTCTAGTTCTCTCTCTCTCTCTCTCTCTCTCTCTCTCTCTCTCTCTCTCTCTCTCTCTCTCTCTCTCTCTCTCTCTCTCTCTTTCTCCTCACTATGGTTCATTGCCGCTTTCAAAACAGGACCCAGGACACAAAAATGGAAGTTTCAAAGCTCTTGAGTGCTATTTTACTAGCTCGCAGGATGGATATGCCGTTTACAACGTAAACACATAATAAACACAATGGTTTAAACACAAAACTTACATTATTTATGACTGCTCGGGAACAGAGCGCATCTTCTGCTCTCTTCTATTCAGCTGCCTCGAATAGGCTGCTTGCTGACTCTTGATACCCTGCACTTGGTCTTAATTTACAATAATCCCCACGAGCGGGTGATAAACAAATTATATAAACAAAACGTGCACATGTTTTTGGCAGGGAGGATATTAACCCCCTCCCTGCAGTGTTACTATATATATATATATATATATATATATATATATATATATATATATATATAGATAGAGAGAGAGAGAGAGAGAGAGAGAGAGAGAGAGAGAGCTTAGCTCAAAGAGCCATCTACCCTTAGTTTTCTGATTCATTCAATTCAATCCTGGGAAATTTTTCAAACTTCGCTTTATGTGGTATTTTGTACTTTTCAGAAAACATAGTATTTATTATATCCACTAGGGGCAGAGTGTTGCAGGGGGGCTGGTGAATGATAACACTCTGTTGTACCAGATGTATTTAGTGGTGACATGAGTACCTGGTGTGCTTTAAACTTCTGAATTTTAAAAAGTCTCCAGGATGTGGTGAATGAGTAAGGAATAATATCTCTATACTCTAATATCCACACGTCCTGGGTGTGTTCTAAGTCACGAGGCGAAGAAATGGCGAGAAAGACGTTACTGTATTTGCATGGAATACCCAGTTACTTATCAAACTGACTGCAATTTACAGCCTGGTAATGTGGAGATCTACTGGACCAGTGTTAAGAAACAATTTTAAACAATGCAGGGCACAGCAGAAAACACGATACCATCGTACATGGACACATTTAAAAGGTGTGGCAGGAACTGTCGAGATGAATTTAGAAATGTTCAGCAGCAGATCACATAACTGCGAAGGGGGTGGGTCCAGTGGCAGAAGGCAGACCGAAGAACGGACAGAGGGAGCAAAAATCTCATTTCCAAAATCTTTTTTAAGAGGGACCCACATCTTTTGTGAAAAGCTGAAAGTTTTTTTTTCCACCGTAGTTCAGGGAGAAGGAACAGAGCGATCAGAATGACGAGTTTTGAATTTATTTGAATACTTACTTTTGCTTTTTACACTAATTAATCATTGGTGTCCGATTCGATTCATTTAATATCTCATGTACACTTCGGTTTCCGAAAAGATCAACAATGACATAAATCTCGTCGGTCATATTTATTGCGATAAATTCCAATATATCTGCTGTTTTAGTTTTTAAATTCTAGGTGTATGGATACCTGCCAGTGATTTGCCCGTTTTTAAAAAAAGTGCAAACCCATGGTGATATGCTGTAATATCAACACATCATTTGACCAATCAGGAGAGAGTATTTAAAATACCCATTTTATAAAACAAAATATACAATAGAACCTAGAAGAATACACTGGTGAAGATAACTCTACTATTTCATACACATACCAGGTAGTTATTTGATATGGCCACTTCTATGTTAACCCTGCAGGTGTTTTTTTTTTTCATACTGGGTGATGTATTTACTCATTTTATTGCCTAAATACATATAAAAATACAAAAATAATAAAATATAAAAATAAAATACATAAAAGCCGACTGGCTGTCATCAAATATTTCTCTCACACAAACAAATTAACTGATATATATATATATAATTCTATATATATATATATATATATATATATATATATATATATATATATATATATATATATATATATGTATGTCCTTGCAGAGAATGAATTGTAGAATCGTTCCATTCTTGAGTCTCCCAATTTCATTTGATAATGACCCCGAGCTTTGCAAGAAAACAGTAAATACTCCCATTTTAATCATTTTTCCTTCATTTACATGCTAAACGCAGTGGGCTGTTTCAGTTGTTATGGAAACTGCAATCAAGGTCATCTGTGAAAAATACAACTCTTGAATGCTTCACAAAGAACCATTGAAAAGATACACTGGAAAAATAACCATTAATACTTAATGTATGTTTCGTCATTAGAAAAATACGCTGCAGAGGTTCTCCTTCTGTATAGCATAACGTATGCAAACATTTAAAAAATATTTAACCAATTTTAACAACCTCTTTCTTCCATATAAAGCATTTCCTCCAGCAGACCATAATTTAATCATATAACATGCACCTACATATAACTTCCATAATACCCAAACATACAAATGTATGTAGAAAAAAAACACATTTAAAAATCATTAACATAGAACCTGTATAACTGTAAATTACATACGTTCACTTATAACACACACTGGCTTTTATTTTAATGAGCTAAACTGGTATTTAGATCCACCATTCTTTAATATTAATTCAGTTGATCTTTTCTGCAGGGATTATATTGACTACTTATTAAATGCACTAATTACAGGACAAAAAGTAAGACTTAAAAGTAGCCTATAAATGTATTTTTGGTATTTTATTTTTATAAAACTATGTGACAAGCTGCATTTATTGAGTCAGCCGAGACAGTGTTAGATCAGTTATTGCTTTCTGGTAGTCATTTAGTTCTCTGATGCCAGATTTTCAACCAGAAATATCATTACTTGAGCTGCTGAGAGATTGTAACAATAACCAGTTTGTTTGTTGATATGATTATACTTAAATAGTCCTGCATTATAAACCACGTCTATGTCAAAGCATTTCATACTTACAGTATGTTTTATTAAGCCAAATAGCAGTGTGTTGCACCATCAAACAGTGTCGGCCTGTGCTTGAAATTGTATGCCTGCTGTTTGCATAATTCAATACAGTTTATTAAAATGAGATGCTCAATGTATTTTTTCATGTAATGCTTCCCAGGTAGGTTAATGTAGATTCAATTTCTCTCTTGCCACTGTCGAAACTAAAAGCAGGCTTAATTTTTTTTTTCTTGCCGTCTACTCTGCTAATTTGCATAGCGATTAATTTCAGCGCTGATCCAGGAGGCAGTTGCTGAGTCCCTTGAGAGCTAGTTCTCCTGTTCAGCATTCAGGAGAGCACCAACTCTGCCTGAATCCATAAATTCACATGGATGACTGCAATAAGTCTCCCTACCTAACAGCTGCTGGTGGTAGGATTAGGAAGAAATCTTAAATTTCATGCAGAAGAAAATGGTGTATAGCGGCTTTCGAATCACTCTCTGGGGTGCTAGAAGTAGACATGTTGCACATCAAAATCATTTAATTGTATCAACATTTGGGATGTTTTAGGAAAAAAACTATTTTTTTTCTACAATAAGAATTCATTTTAAATGTATCTGAATTAAACGTAATCATAAAAAATATAGAAAATAAAACATATGTAGGTTAGTGATGTGAACTATATCAGCATATAGTTGTCTATGGAATTATTTAATATATTCTGAAGTAATTGAAACTCGACAGATCTTTTTCTGTAGTCTTTAGAGCTATATGGCTGATATATTTGGATAGATTTACAGGTATATATGTATCACATTTAAAAAAGCACTTACAAGGGAGCCTGATTATTTTGTGCAATCGTTACATGTTGGGTTGTTTTTCCTCCCTTGCCAATCTTGCCAGTCTTTATAATAACCTTAGTGCAGTCTGCTTTGACTTGATTTGAAATCTGTATTTTTGTTCTACACAATAAAATATTGTTCCATTAGAAATTAATTACACTACTTTAACATTATACAAATACATATATTTCATTTGTGTATTAACTATATTGAAATAACTAATTTCCGGTATTATAGTTAATCTGGAGAGAAAGTTGGGAACATTAGACACCAGTATTAATTTCTGTTCAAGTTATTTATTTCATAGATGTAATTTTAAATTTAAAGCTTAAATTTAAAGTCCACACTTACTTCTGACCAGTATTCTGCATGTGTCTTTTACCATGCTCAATATCTAATTAGTTTGACATTCCTCATTGTCTTAAGTAAATGCCAAGCATCTGAATTTGCTTATATGCTTATATATTGATTTAGGCTATGGGCATTAAATCAATAAAAAATGTTTCTACCTTGGCCAGTTCTCAGTAAGTAAAAGTTATCAAGAGACATCAATCTAAGTAATTAACACAGTACAAAGAACTGATTCTTTTTTATTTAGAAAAAAACATTGAAATTGCAGGAAAATGAGAGAGAGAGAGAGAGAGAGAGAGAGAGAGAGAGAGAGAGAGAGAGAGAGAGAGAGAAAGAGAGAGAGAGAGTAAATTCCAATTCTATGCAATCACACATAAAGGCCTCATACATGGGTCATTTACTGGTTGTTTTGCTGTCTAAATAAGATAAAAGGATTGAGAAAATTATGTTTTATCCAAAAGGCAAGGTGTTCCACCAATCACCATTACAAAGAACTGGCATTTACAATACTGGAATCCCATTAACTATTTTTTTACACTTCATTAAACTGTGGAAAAGAAATATGATACTGTCACTTTCCAGCAATATGCCTGACTTTATAGGTGCTGATCTGAAACGACTAAGTTATTATCCTCCTTTATCTTGCATCAATGGAAGATTTTCCACGTGTGTTCTAATTTTACTAGAGACATTGTGCTCTAGCCAAATGAAAAATGGCCCTATACCTTATAGTTGCAGTTCTCGGCCACAAAAACTGATCCTCTTGAGCTGCTCAACCAAACATACACATGCATCGCCACTTCACATGTAAGCAACCACACACGTAAACCCCCCCAATGTGGTTATAGTAAGCAGCAGTGATTATGAAACACTAAATTTGTTTAAAGGTTGAATAAGGCTAGTTTCAATTCCTTCTTTCCAATAAAACTTTCCAATGCTAAAGTATTTGTTTAGTAAAGTAACTTGAGGAGGCTATAGCATTTTTTTTACTGCAAGAGCCTAAAAATAGATCTGTAGAAGAGCATAAATGTCCAGATGCTGCAAAAAAGGTTTAACAACATTAATACCACTTGCATTATTTAAGATGCTATTAGGTTCAGCAAGGGTATTTTCCTACATGTTTTGTTTGATATATTGTCGTCACAGATTCTGACCCAGCTGGTAAAATGTTCTATATAATTGCTCATGCAGTTGAGTCTGGTACTTTTGTACAGTGATAAAGATGCTAGCTTGGGGAGTGTGCAGTCACAGCTAACAACTTTATCACTGTACAAAAGTTACATGTACAGCTTTCTTGCTGAGAACACCCTGACTTGAGTTGAACTCTGTATTTATTCAGATTGAAATGTAAATGTCCTGGGATGTGATTACCTTTATCAATTCCACTTCTCTAGCCAGCAGTCTTTAGATCACTGTGACTTTTAAAATTTTCAGTTTGGTTGCCTTCAGATCTGCATCACCAAGGTGAAAGGCAAGTTCATGTATCTAAGGTTCAAAGCCTCCCTGGCTTAGTAATCTGTTAAACCAGAAATAGATTTTGATTTGTCTTTAAGCCCACAATAAGAAGAAGCCATATTCACATTACCTTGTACCTTTGATTACAATGTTCTATTAAGACATAGTTCAAACGAGCACAGGAAAATTCTGCAGTGTAATTTAGCAGGGGGTTCTAAATCCAAATGCTTTGTGTGTAGATGCTTAGTTTTATCTTGGGATGGCATTTTAAAATTATAATTGAATAACCTTTAAAGCTGACTTAAAATATGTGGCTGGTATCTTTGTAAAATTCTTTAGAAATGAAGAATTGCTCACGCTAGACCACTTTTTGTTCTGCTTTTTTGCTCCTAAATACCAACAGACCCCCCCCCCCCCCAACTAAAACCATTTAGTTCAATAATAATTTATTTACAACTCAATCATTATACAAGTTTACTGTGGTATACAATAGTAAATGTCTAGTAAAGTACTCTAAAATAGAAAAAGTTACAGTAAGCAACAGTAAAAGCCTTGTTAAAATGCAGTACTAGCAATGCATACTCAAAGCGAGTACCTTCATTTAATTTTTTCTTACCTTATTATGAAGTGTGTAATCATTCTGAGTTACTGGAATTGCTAATATTCTGTGTGTTGATCTGAGTTCAGGAGCTGCTCTTCAATTCTAGTTGCCTTTTATTTATATATGCAACATAGGCTAGATCAGTATTTCTCAAAGTGGGGTCCCGACCAAAAAGGGGATTGCACGGGTATTGTAGGTGGGTTTCGTGATCACAAAATACTGTAATACCTTAGAATCCTTAGCATTTCATTACAGCGCACTGAATTCCTAACAGTAAAAGATGTATTATTAAGCCAGTCCTCCCGCCACGTTTTACTGTTCAGCTAATTCACTTTTTTTAATTTATTTTTTTTACTCTTCTAGAGCTATTTCATAAGCTCACAGCCCTTAACAGCTTACTTCTCCCCGTCCACCACACACTGCAAGTTTGAGTGACAGGTTTCGAAATTAATGTGTTTTTGTGGGAAGGTGAGTGGAAGTGACGTCTGTATAAAAATCATATTTGTTATAAAAGTAATTTGTTTACTACAAACCCTGTCAGGAACTGTGAGAAAGTGATTTGTAATGCACAGCTGTAGAGGTGATGCAGTAACACACAGACAGAGCTGATGGTGCAAACAGTTCTTTTATTTAAATTTTTCTCGGTTTTGCACTGTTCAGTAAAGGCCCTGGCAACTATACAGCAATGTATATAATACTGTGTTTCAGTCCCAAAACAATAATAAAAAAAGGCAATGTCCCAGCACAGCTCAACGTCCTTTCACGGTGCTCCCGTGCTGCTGGTGAATACACAGTAATTAGTGATTTGGTGCTGTAGTTGTAATCCGGATTTTAATGCGACAGCTCCCGGGTGTCCGCCATCTAATAATTACAAATAAACAGTTATAAACACAAACAAAATATAGCACTTGCAGTTATCTTATCTCTGTACTCCTTTTACAGGTCCGTCTGTAACCATAACAAAAGAACAGATTGCTTGGCCACATTCCCTGAAATACCCTTAGTTTTTACCTCTTTCAGTGGCGAGTCTAATCACGTACCCTCCAACCCGTGACTGACACATTGCCTACTGCACTAAGGCAATGACTTCTGGTATTGTGGCTCTGCCCCCTGGATGACCGTCTTCCAACTGACCCTGGAATGAACTGTCAAACCATCCAGTCCAAGGCACACTGTTCCTGTTATACCGTGCCCTCACAGGTAGCAATGGAGATTGTTCACTAGGATTAATTCGCCCTCTGTCACAGGAACTTAACATGTTGATTTAAATCACAAATACCTTAACTTTTTAATCATAAAAAGCTTTAGAAATAATAATAAAATGTATCGGTCTGTAGGTTTGTTTTTGTTTTTTTTGTTGCAAGTTTTCTTTCTAAGCCTTATGCACTATTTATTTTTTTTTGTTGACGAAACAGATCAGAGATGAGTCCGTAACTCAAAACTTCTTAAATCAATCTCACCCAGCATTTAATGTGAGCACTGCAGTATTATGTGGTGTTATATATATATTTACTTTACTCTATACTTTATTGATATGTACATTGCCTTGCAAAAGTATTCAGACCCCTGACCAATTCTCTCATGTTACTGAATTACAAATGGTACATTGAAATTTCGTCTGTTCGATATTTTTTTTAAAAAACACTGAAACTCAGAATCAATTATTGTAAGGTGACATTGGTTTCATGTTGGGAAATATTTTTAAGAAAAATAAAAAACTGAAATGTCTTGCTTGCATAAGTATTCAACCCCTGTGCTGTGGAAGCTCCCAGTTCGCACCGTTGAAAGAAATTGCCCTAACGAGGACACAATTACCTTACCATTGGCCTCCACCTGTGAACCATTAAAGTTGCTGTCACATTTTCTGGATAAAAACCCCACTGTTGAAGGATCATTGGTAAGGCTGTGAATCTGAAGAAAAATGAAGACCAAAGAGCATTCTACAGAAGGTAGAGACAAAGCAATTCAAATGCATAGATTAGGGAAAGGGTACAAAATAATATCCAGCTGTTTGGATATCCCAGTGAGCACAGTTGGATCAATAATCAGAAAGAGGAAGCTGCATCACACCACCCAGGCACTGCCAAGAAAAGGCCGTCCCTCAAAACTCAGCGCTCAAACAAGAAGGAGACTTATGAGAGAAGCCACAGAGAGGCCAACAATCACTTTGAAGGAGCTACAGAGTTCAATGGCTGGGAGTGGAGTAATGGTGCACCAGTCAACCATATCAAGAGCTCTGCATACCATTGGCCTGTATGCGAGGGTGTCAAGAAATAAGCCGTTACTCAAAAAGTACCATCTGAAAGCACGTCTGGAGTTTGCCAGAAAGCATGAGAGTGACCCAGCTGCGATGTGGGAAAAGGTTTTGTGGTCAGATGAGACCAAGATAGAGCTTTTTGGCCAAAACTTAAAGCTCTATGAGTGGCGCAAACCTAACACTGCCCATGCCTCAAGACACACCATCCCTACAGTGAAGTATGATGGTGGCAGCATCATGCTGTGGGGATGCTTCTCATCAGCAGGGACTGGGCATCTTGTTACAATTGAAGGAAGAATGGATGGAGCAAAATACAGGAAAATACTGCAAGAGAATCTGCTTCAGTCCGCAAAAAAACTGAAGCTTGGGAGGAAATTTCCCTTTCAGCAGGAAAATGATCCCAAGCACAAGGCGAAAGCAACATTGGAGTGGTTCAAGAACAAAAAGGTGAATGTTCTACAGTGGCCTAGTCAAAGTCCTGATCTCAATCCCATTGAGAATCTGTGGCACTATTTGAAAATTGCGGTCCATAAGCGTCGTCCAACCAACCTGAACAACCTGGAGCAAATCTGCCAAGAAGAATGGGCCAAAATCACTCCGATACTATGTGCAAAGCTGGTACATACTTACCCCAAAAGACTTAAAGCTGTTATTGCAGTGAAATGTGGCTCTACCAAATATTAATGTGTGGAGGTTGAATACTTATGCAAGAAAGATATTTCAGTTTTTTATTTTTCTTAAAAATTTTTCCCAACAAAAAACCAAGGTCACCTTACAATAATTAATTTTGAGTTTCAGTGTTTTAAAAAAAAAAAATCGAACAGAACGAAATTTCAATGTACCATTTGTAATTCAGTAATATGAGAGAATAGGTCAGGGGTCTGAATACTTTTGCAAAGAACTGTATATATATATATATATATATATATATATATATATATATATATATATATATATATATATATATATGTGTGTGTGTGTGTGTCCAGGTGTCCAGGTTAATACTAAAGTTAAGGGGTTTCAAGGCACTTCAGAATTGCAGGAAGGTACACAATTGTGTGTTTGTTTTGTTTTTTCCCACTTCATTTTATGCAGTTTTGCTTCAGATTATGCAATTGCAGATTTCTTATTTTTAATTAACGCAGTTGTTTTTGTGGGGCATTTTATTAGATGTGAAAATACTCCTGAAGAGCCCCTCCATAATTAAGTTTGGGCCCCCTTGGTGCCCCCCTGAGCAAAGTATGATTTTACCGCGGTGCGTTTCTTGTTCAGTGTTGTTGGCCCATCAAAAAAGTTTGAGAATCCCTGGGCTTGATCAGCCAAAGTGCCTTTATAGAAGGAAGATCCAGCACCATCTAGTGACCGGCCACTTTAGTGTTTTTCTAGTGATACACTGTTGTAGAGGGTGCTGGCACTTACTTTTATATTATTATTTCTTAATGATATAGACATGCCCAACATTGAAACTCTCTGAGCCTAGGTTAGTGCATGCCCCCTTGTGTTTACTCTAGGAAGAGATGTGATTAAACAGAAGGGGAATGTAATGGCTCATAAGTTAATATTACTCACCTCAGACATGCACTAAGACATGCACTTGCTTGTTGACTACAGAGCTTACTTATACTTGAAGGGTAAGATGGTTGTCTTTAAACCGTGAGGTTACCAGTTTGCGTCAAACCGTTTCCTCTCCCTTCAGTTCAATTGGCTGTGATGTCAATTTATTACAGTGGGCTGTCAGTGAGGTTCTTGTAGTGAGGCCTGCCCCAGTATGTTACCAAGCAAGGTCCTTTTGTTAGAAGTCTAATAAAGTTCCTCATGCACCAACAATTTCCTAGGGTGACCACCCGTCCCTAATTGGGCAGGACAGTCCCGAAATGTAAAGATCAAGTCCAGGTCCCAGGCTTCATGCTTCCGGGACAGCATTTGTCCCAGATTCTTAGACACAGTACAATCAGTACAACAGTTTAGAGCCACAGTCAAGCCATAACATACCTGTTTATAGCGCATTTAGCTCGCCAGTTAAAAAAATAATAAACACAGAGTGCTGCCATCGAGACAGGATAGCAACTATAGTGACAGCCAAATAGTCCACAACAATAAAATCTACAAATAAACATATTTGAAATACAGACTCAAAGGAAAAGGTAGCTTTCCATTTCTAATCATTTTACTGTCGCAATCATTGCAACAAATCAATACTACCCAACTGCCCCCACCCCCTGCTCTTGGGGGGGGGGGGGGGGGGGCTAAAAAAAAAATGTAAATAGAGTGTCCGGTTTTTGAGTTTTAAAAAGGTGGTCACCCTACAATTTCCTACAGTTAAAATGAGTGTGTTTTTGCACACCCTCCTCCAAGTGTTGATGTTCAGCTTTGTCTTTATTACAGTATGTAAAGATCCTGTGTATAACAATGTACACTTGTTAGCTTTTTTTACTCTGGTGGACTCCACAAGGGAAAGAATATGGTCCTTGGTTTCCCTGCAATCAATTCTTAGCATGTCCCTTTCTAATCAAAAGAAGGTCATGCAGCTTAGTGCCGTACTTAGTTTGTTCAAGCCCCAAGAAAGCAATAAGTTCTGTGCTAAAAAAACAAACAAAAAACAAACAAAAAAAAAAATCCCTGTCATTAGACTTCAAAAGCAATGGCATTTCATAGATTCAAACCTTGTCACCTTGGCAGCATCTGAATAGTGATAAGTGCTGACAAAAATGCAATAACATAGGCATTGGATTATAGGTCTTATTTGAGGTAGTCCCAATAGGTTATTTGTGAAGAGATTGAAATGGTTTTTGAGTTAGTGTGGCTAGCAGAAAGAAAAAGGTCATGCATGATACATTTCAAACTTAGATTGAGCAGAACAGAAACTGAAAAAAATGCTACTATTAAACATTCCTACCATTGTGTTAATAATACATCAACCATGCCCTGGCATTCCAAACTGTCAATTTTTGAAAAGCTAAATGTCAAATTAAACAGTTTTTCATAATAACCAATGGCCTGCTCCTAAGTTGTTTGCAATGCACTTGTGTTTCTGACTAAGCTGTATGATTGTATTATCATACACACACAGCACACTCACTCACTCCTATGAGGGGGAGGATAAAGGTTTGATTGTTCAGCCTCATTTTTTAAAGCCTTTAACAAAGTAGAGCATCTGTGGCTAGGATGCTGTATCCCTTTAATGATATAACACCGTGGAGTACATTATACAATTAAAACATCCATTCTCTGGGTCTGAAGAAAGATGGGATAGGTTTTTTTCAGTTCATACCAGTTATTAGAATGAATGGTTACATGAGTAGATGATAGAATAGCCATCTACAGGTCCATTACTGGATGATAAGTGAACTTCATAACTACATAATCATAAACAGGCTCAATCTCTGGCTGTGATCAGTGTACAATTATCAGGGGGCAGCATAACCCAAACAAGCCTGTACCTACCATGCCCACAATCAGCTGGTGAAGCTGCGTCAGACAAAACAATCAGAACAGCGCAGGATATAAAAATACAGTTTTTTAAAGGTATTTTGAAAACACTTGACACATAATTGCCAAAGGTCTGGTTAAATGTAACTTGCAGGAACATTCTTCCTTGCAACCTCAGGTGTTAAAACACATGACAGTATGTTTTTTTTTTTTCCTTGTATACTCAACTGGCCCTTACTTGAACAGTCCTAGCATAAATACAGTGAACCTGGTAGTTGCAAGTTTTTTTTGACACATTCATATTTTCAAGCTTTGACTTCTAAAGAAAAATAATGTCTAATACCTCCATGCAGAAAGGTTGTATTTTTCGCTGAAAAGATCTAACTTTTTTTTGTAAAGCACTGACCTTCTCTTCAAGGACACGGTGGCAGATTAATTTGCAGCAGCATGCCCCCTCAGCATATGTTCATTAAAAATATCTCTATGAGGTTGTACATCAACTCAAAGCATACTGAGCCACTCACATGAGTGTCCTCCATTCTTTTTTGACAGCAGTTTATAAATATGTGATTTCTTAAGACGCCCCTCATTATTTCTTAGAAGGAGCGGCAACAGTGCTGTTTATTCATAAAACTGTTAAATGTTGATTTTTAATTGCAAATAAACATAAAGTCATTTAAGTCCTGAAGGATTTAAGTCTGCTGTGAATTAAATGAAACTCTAAACAGATGCTGTCAAAAAAAAAAAAGAGAATTCTTGATATTGGTTTTTCATGCCATGTTCTACGAGTTTCTCTGATGGAAAGGTGTGATAGGGTGTCCCGCCCTGTGTGTATTTTGTGTTTTGTGTTTTATGTTGTCTGTTATATGTATTATTGTAGTGGTGCACAGGGTGTGGGTTATGTAGCACAGGTGATGTAAAATGTATATTTGTATTTAGGCACGGTGATTGCGCAACCACTTCACTGCAGATTAAAATGGGTATCTGTGTGTGAGCATAGGAAGTGCACAATTATCACGTGCTGGGATTCAAGTGAATGATTAATTAGTAAATGAAACCCAGCACAACTGTATATACAGATGCACACACACTCAGGGTTTTATTCTCACCTTTTATTTTGTTCACTTATTATTTACAATAAACTGACACAACAGCTCATTTACTCACAGTGCTGTTGTCAGTACCAGGCAGCCTGTTCACCAAAGGCTAACGTGTTAAATAACAAGTCTAGATGTAACAACCTCAAACTGCCACATTTATATCTCTGTTGTACAGTATGTGTGAAGCAGTAGTATAGCTCAGGGGTGCAATAGTTATGCATTACCACATTATCAAGAATTACATGGTGGAGAATGTCACATGGTATTTCATAGCACTGCTCATTCAAATACAGCGTTCATATCAGTATGTCTTGCTAAGTTTCACTTGCAAAGCATTTGAATCTGTTAGAAACTTATATATATTTTACTGTAGTGTCCATTTATATGCTAATCATGCAAGAGATTAAAGAAGATTTAGCCTCTTCAAGTACTACAGGTTTCTTTATTTGCTTCTTGCTGATGACACAGTTGTGTCATTTATATTCAAATAGCTGGAAATGATAGTGCTGTTTACTAGAGTGTTTTGAAATGAAAGCCACAGCATTGCACTTTTGCTGCAAAATGCCTTTACAAGGAGACAAATTAAAAAATGCTTTATCTGTGTCTGCAGCGCCTCCTAGTGGTGGTGTTTTGTTTTGCTGGTAGCTTTCCAAACATACCAGTAGTATATAACCAAGGAGAAAAAAAGTAAACGTGACAGCTCATGTTTGCTTTAAACTTTACAACAGCTGTATGCTTTCAATATTCCTAAATACCTATGTGAGTTATGGACATATTTCTGCTTCTAACATCTTAATCTGGGATGCTTTCATTGAAATAAAAGGAATTGATGCATTTAATTGACTAAAGTTAGGAAGCAATTAAATGTTTTATGTAAAAACAAATTGTATGTTTGGGTCCAAATTGTATGGCATTTCAGTATTTTGTTCCAGGTTTGGTAAAATGCTGCAGTTCAACAAACCTAAAGGGCCTATTTACTCCAGTCTGTACAGTATTTATCATTTTACAATGGTGTTTATTTACACCTTTTACATAATTAGAACCAACCAGCTCAATTTGAGCGCATGCACATTATTCATTGTCGTTTTGTGACATTACTTTTCAACACTGCAGAGTTGGCTACTGATGCAAGGTGCCTATGATTAACTGGAATATCAGTAGTGCCATTTACAGGTACTATTTAATAAGAGCAGGTGGCTGCATAGTTTAGGTGACTGCTAATACATGTTTACTGCATGTGTGTTATTCTTGCATGGATACCGACAGCTGTCAGCCAGCAGTAGATCCATGAGACCTGGGAAACGGTTCCAAAAAAGGGCAAAAGTCAAACCATCATGAGTCTGTAATGGTCCGAGGCTGACTAAAAATACAAAAATTCAGTCCAGTGTCCCATTTAACGTTATTAATAATATGCATTTGATTCTGCAAAAGTAGGACCATAAGAAAATAATAATTCATTCATTTTTATAAATGGTACCTGAAATACAGAATCCAGATCATATTTAAGAAGTAATGACAGTGATGAAATACCTTAAGCGATAAATGACACCAACTTAATCTTTTATTTATGGCACCTCTTAAGTGCGGTTAAGAATGATGTGCTTATAAACCATCCCTTTCAAATCTGAATATTAAAAGTGAATAAGGCCAACTACAGTACAAGGTTACACAGTAGTACTGGTATATACAAAACTGTAAAAAATATTTTACTCAAATCTAGAGTACACATCTTTATATTATTATTATTATTATTTATTATTATTATTATTATTATTATTATTATTGTTATTATTATTATTATTAGTAGTAGTTGTAGTAGTATTTGAAGTGGACAATATGCTTGCAATGTGCATGGAAAGTACAGAAATGTCTACCTGTAATGGCACAATATAACCACTAAGTGGCAGTTATACAAGCAATTTACCATAAGAACATTTTTTCTTTCTTTTTTTTTACTATTTACTTCCTTCTATTTGTTTGAGCAACTGTTTATGTATTGCAAAAACCCAACCTTTAGCACTAGAGACACAGAAATAAGTCAGGCCTAATATACCCCTTTGAAAATGTACTGCACTATAGTAAAGGAAATGTAAAGAAACAACAGTCGATTAAGATTGGCTCTATTTTAGTCCCAGTAATGCAAGCAAATCTCTAATGACTATGTCGTGTTTGTGTTGCAGTTACCAAGATTAGAATAAAACCAGATGTATTTATTGGTCCCCACATGAATATTCCTCACAATTATGGGTTCATGGTTCTTAAATTCATGACGAAATAAATGTACTTGCGTTCCCATTGAGAATGCACAAATGGTATTTTTTAATGATACAAAATGACATTCATCTTATAAATATGAGTATGCGTCTTTTAAAATCCCTGGTTTGATTCCAAATTGAGAAGTTAACATACTTTTTATTTGGTTTTTCAGATTTAAGAAAAAAAAGAACACATCAAATAAAGTATTCTGAAGACAGTCAGCTCAAAATGCTTCACACCAGGACTGCAAATAACAAAAATAGAAATTATGCTAATTATTACTCAAACACTAATTATACTTAGATAGTACAGCTACAACGCCTAGTTCCTACATTGAGTGTTTCACTCTGATTTTCATTTCTCCTGTCTCTGTTGAATAATGTAAGACTAAATACACATAAATATTGTGTCTTGAATAACCCTGTGTTTGCAACTGTTCTAGAGAGGGTTGTATAACTTATTCCCATACATAGCTCTGTTTAACAAAAACAAACCTTAAAAAAAATACCTTAACAGAGCAGGTGGTATATTATTGATAATAGGAAGAAAAACACCTTTTTTCAATAGTATGTAATACCTGAAAACACAGTTACCCTTGTATTTTAGCAGCACCAAAACAGACCTTTTTTTTCCAACAGTCAACTGTGCCTTTATATTTCTAATGCCACAATGGGCAAGATTTGTTTTCTTATTGTTACTTTAGAATTCTTTATTTTTCATGGCAGCCACCCAATTCCAGATTATCAATTTGTTGCCACTTTGGCTTTTTAATTTGATCTAGTATTCTGAGTTGTAATATATTTCTTTCCACTAAGAGGCACTGCTGTCTTTTTAGTGATGTAAGGTACATTAAGAGCAAACCTTGCAGTCATAATGTAGGTATTAGTTAGATTTGATTGACAGGTTGACTTTTTTTTTTTCAGTTCCTGTAGCAGTAGAACCTTTTTGTTTAATCAGGTTATAAACATGACTCAGTTTGGAGCACTGTGATTGTTTTTCCAACAATTGTATTTATTCTTTATCCCACCCTTAATCTTTTCTACCACCTGGACTCATGAATAATACATAGAGCTTGTTCAGAATTTTGATGAGGTTAAATGTGTTCAGTTGTCATAAGAAAAGAGAGAAGGGTCTGAGTTCAAATAAATATGATATATGTAAAAAAAAAAAAAGTTTACACACTACAAACTGCTCCCCCTGTTGACTGACATTCCCTTTCAGCCAGTAACATGCTTTGACACTGCTAAGGTAAAATGACCTACAGCAGGACATGTAATTGTGACACATATCCTGAGACATGCAAGCTGAAAACTTTCTTTAGCCTAATGTAGTACCAGATATAGGGGTATGTATTGCGGCCTGGCAGTTATTTTACCCTGCGCCCTATGTAAGCTTAAGAGCAATGAAAATTACTCAACAGCCACAAATAACGATCTGCAATTATGACAATGAGGGTCTCAATGAGCGCATCGGTCTATTTAGAGGCTGTACTTGCAGGGTTAGGAGTACAGAAAGCAGTAGTCACTGTATGACATTTGTGGAGCACAAAAATACAAAGCAAAAAAATGTCAGAGGAAGCACAGCACAGTCCTCTTGGCGTACGGAAAAGAAAAGTTTTCCGAGAAGGAGCTGAGAGTCCTTATGGGTGAGGTCACTCAGCATGAAATGGAGTTGTTTGGAAAAGCCTCAGCCAACATCAGTTATGCTTAGCAAATGATATGCATTGGACTGCCCTTTTAAGCATAACATCCATAAATTTGCCTAGAATTCTGGAAAAGGTGGATTGGGCTATCACTTCAGACATTCCAACTGTGGTCTGAAAAGAACCAGACGTTAAGTAGTGCAGAGATCACAGTACTTTCACATATCCAGGGATAGCGGTCCCTAGATTGACGCTGGGGTCTAGCTCATCCCTCAATTTAGCTATTAGGTCTAGAATGAACTACGGAGTGAGAGAATAACGCCTTACCACTGCATCCTCTGCCCTCCCCAACAAAGTGACCCTGGGATTGAATACGCAAGGTCTTCTTCATCTTGCCCTTCTCCTCCTCAACAAGAGCCAAGTGTTGCTGCATGAGGAAGTGTACCACAGCAGCCATCCTGGAGTGTCAGCAATTGCCTAAGTGCAAGGCAAAATCCCTACATCCCATGATAATGTTTGCGCCCACTTAGTATCCAGATCCCACCCGATTCCATGCTCTTTCCTTCATTTTTATGCATTTCAGTATAATTGTAATGGATTAATGACGGCAAAGTGCAAATTTGATAGTGGGTGCAGAACACCAGGTGAACACCATTCTTACCATAACCCGTTTTTTTTGCAGACAGTAAAATCAGACTTTACATTTGCAAAACACGATATACGGAAGTTTTATGGGAATTTTGCACATGCAAATCCCTTTGTGCGTATCCTTTATATCACCCTATAATGTGTTAATGTAAATGCAATGGAAAATCTGGGATTAACTGAAAACAAATGCTGAATTAGGGGAAAAAAGAGGCAAGGTACACAAAGGATACATTAAACAAGCATTTTTGGTTGAAACAAAGGATATATTAACGTAAAAATATTTTTATATCTATAATATATATAGTATATATATAATATAGATATAATAGATAGATATATATATATATATATATATATATATATATATATATATATATATATATATATATATATATATATATATATATATATAATATATATATATATATATATATATTTTTTTTTTTTTACTGTTTGAGTTTTCTGGTCTCTTCAATGTAGATTGATGTTAGCGATCTTTTTGTAAAAAAAAAAAAAAAAAAAAATTTTTTTTTTTTTTTCTTTAAGTATTTCACTAATTGTTTTGTGTACTGTTGTTTTTTTGCAGGTACAGTATTGAAAAGAACTATTGCATTTGTATCATTTCTCACAAATCATTGCAAAGTTGATTAAAATGTCAACCATACGGAACAATGCTTTGGTCAACGGCCTTACCTTTTAGGCGCCTGACCCTACTCGGCTACCTGATCAAAGACAAAATACAACTTACATTCAACAGAAGTACAGGGCAGCTACAGTGGTCATTAGTAGAATTGTACCAGTGTGGTAAGTGTTTCACATTTTGACAAAACATGTTACATCTGTGGTATCAACATATACAATGGTAATTCAGAATGGTTCTGCTCTAAGTTTCAGGGTATACACTGGTATTGTAATGGGAGCCCAATAGCGTGTTTAACACTTGTCTTTTAACTTGTCTTTTGACAGTTTCAGGGGATAATACAGAAACAAAAATATATTTTATCACAGATATGTGTGCCATATGATTAAAAATAGACTTTGAGCTGAGCAATGCTGTAAATGGAAATTGATACATGCATAGATAGCGTATACCTGTGAAATTACCTTTTATCAGCTATGCCTGCCATTCTTTTCTAGTGTATGTTTTCAATCAAATGTCTACTTAATCATGCCTTCAATTATTTACATTATCTACTGAGTTTTTCATACACACAGCCTCCTTGCTGCTGCCACACAAACCTAATGGATGTTGTGTAATGGTGGTCCGAGTTCAGTTGTTAGTTTAAACAGGGCGTGCTCTCACTTCAGTAATGAAAGGCGTGTGTGTATATATAAACGAAAATATACAATAACCAGATTTTAAATAACATTTTGAACATGGTCTAGGGGCAAGAAGCACATCAGTAGCATCTACAGC
>NC_054545.1:10465426-10502926 GCF_017654505.1 Polyodon spathula
CTCTATTGAGTGTTTAAAGTGGATGGATTCGTCACAAACATACCCCTTTGGAAAGAATTTAGTTCGTCACAATATGTTCCTGTGTTGTACACAGTAAGGAATATCATTAGACACTAGTACGTTTCTCAAGCAAATGTGCATGTTGTTGAAGTTATGTTTTTGTGTTCACTTATGTTAGGAAGACATGTTACAATAGTCAATTGAAGACAGGAATACTGTATCTTTATCAAATACTTTTACAAGGGCATTTCTGTGTTACTCCTTACTCTACATTGCGTTTGTTTATATACCTGGATGATGTCGTTATATTGTAGGGATTATACAGCCCATCACAAATTTGTTTTAGTGCTGAACAAACAAGGATATAGAATAGCTGATAGGTCTTTACTTTAGCCAAAGGGGTTTTTTTTCTTTGCTATGTTTTCTTGTATGCATGTTCATTTTTTTTGTTTATAGTCAACCATTTAAAAAATGTCATATGTTAATCAAAGCATCCCTTTTATCACCAAAGGTGAAACTTTGTTTATACTGCAAAGTATATAGTGAATTACTAATTTTAGTATGTTTAATGATGTCATTCAGGGAATCTTTAGCCAATGGAACACAGGGCAGTTCTCCAAACTGAAAGAACTGCAAAATACAGCTGGAGAGAACTCTTCCATTATGCATGTTTTGCTTTACATATTCGAATGTTTGCTATACAACTTTGTTGTTAAGTCCTATCTTGAACCCGGTGCTTGAAACACTACAGTGCAGTATATCTCTTGTAATAATATGTTTGCCTTTCTTTTGGTTTGGTGGGACATCTGTTTATAAATACCACATTTTTCTGTTGCACACAAATGAAGTGTTTATCTTTCTCAACATGGGTCCATTACAGGGAACTGTTTTCTTGTTTAATCGATGGCATGCTTTTGATTGATGTTGGTTAGCAAGTTCTTTACAAACAGGGCTACTTATGTTACAGTTTATGAAATATTCTAACATTCACTAACATATTTGCTTTTGGTCTTGTTTGAATTTTATATTCTGTTTTTGTTGAAAATCTTGGACCACCGCAATAAAAGGCACATTAAAAGAGAAGTGTAGAGGAACTCAACAACACTGCTTTCTATACTAATGTGATTGTAGTTAAACAGAGCAAATGTCCATACAGTATATCACCTACTGATTTCAGAAAACTGGTGGTTTGTGATGCTTGGTAAGAGATGGATTTTAGCAGAACAGAAAATCATTTCCCACAGTTATTAATTTTGAGCAAAAAACTTTTTTGTTTCTGAATTATGAAGAGCATACACATTAAGATATTGGCTGCACTTAGTAGACAGTTTTGTTTGATGGGTCTTGTGGTCATTATGGGTAGAGTGCAATGAAAATGTACCCTATTTAGTCATTTTACAAAGTTGCTGCCTCCACACTGTCAAAGCCTCATGACCTTGCTGAATTAATGTGTTGGTGACCTACACATTTAATAGCCTATCGCTATCATTGCCTAATAAACTATACTTTTTTCTGCCTCATTTATTCTGAATGAACTGGCAGATACTATGTGTAAGATTATGTACCAGGAGTGGGGTGCCTACATTTTGAATGATGTCAGAATATGTGCCGAAGGTGTAGAAAGAAGGAGGAAAGCACAACAGTGAACACTTATTATGAGTATATAAATGCATTAAATTATATAAGCAGCAAGTATAACACTGAAAGTGGTTATGACCCCAGATTGTAGTAGGAGCACAGGTGACCGGCGTCTGACCTTCAACAGATCAGCTAGCTCTGTGTTTAGTCCTTCAAGTCGGTGTCTCAGTCTTGCTCTCCAACCCAACTTTTTATCTCCTTTTTTGTCTTAGTTGCTACTCGGCTGGAACGAAACAACAGGTGGCAGCGGATTGACCTTTCAATTATCTCCTCTGATTCACATTCCCACAAATATTGTGTCCCTTTATTACCTGTCCTTTCTCCAGTATAGACCTTGAATATGTGTTTTGGCCTATCTTGACTTGGCAGGCAGTCAGTAACTCCTTACTTAACTTACAGGTTTGTTGCATGCATAAAAAAAGTTCACTTCTCAGCAAGAAAGAGAGGAAATTAAATTATTATTTTAGTATAGTAAAATTATTAAGTACTAGATGTTACATGAGTTTAAGCAGCCCATTAAACCTCATGGGCAACATGACTGTACACCTAGTCTGACTCTATGGTACTATAGTAGACTATATGATACACTGTGTAACCATGTTACTGAGTCACGCATTGTTGTCATTCTGTTTAATTGTTATTGTATTTTGAAATACGGTATGTAGGATATTCTACAGCTTTTCTGAAAAGGAACCTATTACCTTTTACAGTATGTCATATTTTAGCTCTCTGTAAATGTCAGTTTAGACACTGGCCCAGTGCACATACTGTATTCCAAATATTTTTGTAACAAGTGTAACAATGAAGTAATATTGAATTCTATCTGCAGTATTCTTGAATTAACATTACTTTACCTTTATATATTATATATATATATATATATATATATATATATATATATATATATATATATATATACACACACACACACACACACACACACACACACACACACACACACACACACACATATATATATATATATATATATATATATATATATATATATATATATATATATATATATATGGTAATACAGTTGTTTACACATGTAGGGAGATAACAGACTTAAGTGGAAAGAGAATAATTTTTTGAGTAATAGATGAGGGATCTGAACAGATAGTGTTGGCAGGAATGATCATGACCTCATGCTTTTAATTCCACATTAAACTGGAATTGACTGTCCATCTAGTCTCCTTCAAATGGATATTGTAGACGTCAAGGCTAAAACATAGGGTATTTTTCCCCATGGGAACATACTGTGGGAGTCTGCCATTTAGTTTCAGAATAAATAAAACCAATGCATAACTGCACATATTGCTAGGAGAAAAAAAAAAAAGTGTTTCTGACACTAGCAGTTACAGTGTTGATAATCTCCATAACAGCAGTGAAGACATCTTTGATCTCTACAGAACCACCCACCAAGGAAGCTTCAGCACAGCTGCTAGCAGTTTGAGAGAGCCTCTCTTTGTTGATTGACTACAGTAGCTGAAGGGCACTGAAAAACATCAGTTTGATGCAGCAGTTTTAGAAGGGGATGTGAATTGTATTTGAGGCTCCAGGATTAAGTGCTGGGCACTTTGCAACAAGGAGAAAGATGTGTTCCACTTCTAATGCTTTATTGAAAACTGTAACAGAGATGGCAATTTGCTGTAGAAAATAGCTGACGGTACTGTACCTGCTGTTTTCAATTCACGTTGTTTACGATTTAAACATTTTGAGCCTGCTGTTTTGTGCATTTTCTGTATGCAAATTTGGCAATTGCACTACTTGTTTAAGGTATTCTTAAGCATGATTCGCACGGGATTAAAAGCAGGTGCCCTCAGAGTTGGGCAAACGTAAAGGACATCTGGTAACCTCCCAGACATGGATTAGATTAGATTATGTGATGCTGTGCAGGATTTGTAAACAGTGAACCGGGTGTAAATAACTTTTTGTTGTTCCTAAAGGCGAGAATAATCATTTCATCGCTTGAGTGATATGTATTTCCATACATACTGTAGCTATCTTGGTTCCCACAGGCAGGCGCATCACACAGGGCGAGGCAGTCCACACACAGTCGGAGGGCGGACGCGAACCCGGGACCTCTCGCACTGAAGCATAGCGCCGATACCACTGTACAAAAGAGCTGGCTCCTTTGCAAGGAGCGCATATTGAGCTTATGTCTTTATGTCACTTACCAGCCCTGCTGCTGCCTTTGCCCATATACACTACACTCTCCCTGCCAGCCTCAAGTCCACCCCAGAGTTGCTCACCAGGCTACAGTCTGATGAGTGTGTGCTGGGGTACCTACATCCACTTATGACACCAATATAGTGATCTTGGCTCCAACAGTCAGGTGCATCACACAGGGTGAGTCAGTCCACACACAGGTGGAGGGCAGGTGTGAACCCAGGACCTCTCACAGTGAAGCACAGTGCCGATACCGCTGTACAGAAGAGCCGGCTCCTTTGTGAGGAGCACATATCAGGCTTATGTCTTTGTATGTGATTACGTCACCTAGCAGCCCTGCTGCTGCGTTTGGATGAACCAGTGAGTAAAACAGCACGTCAGCATGGGGCATGTCATGCATATTCTTAAACATTTTTACTCCCCTGTGCACCTGTGCATGCACTGGTGGGTGCTAAAAAAAACTAGGAAAACGAAACAATCTTAACGCCAAACTGATTCTGTTTCTGATTTAAGTTTGGTTGACCATGACATGTTCAAAGGCTGATACATTAAACAGTAATGGCAAAGGATATGCACATTAAAATAGTTGCCTATGTCACATGTGCTAATTTGATTTGAGCTATCTATGTGCAATAGAATCGCCCTTTACCTTCTGGCCTTCTATTGTATTTGGCTTATAATAAAGTAATATAAGTATGAGTTTATACTGTAGATCTCTGTTGAATCTGTTTAATGTATTTTTTTGTTATTATTGGTAAACTGGATTGTCCTGTTTTTATATATGTATGTACTTATATTAGAATGCAGAGTATGCTATCAATTCTTAATATTATTTTAGACAATTAGGGTAATGGTTTTTCTATAGGTCCAGTCTTTAAGATCAACAGGTCTTTTTTTTGCACAGGGGTGGGATGTCTGTGTGGACAAAGCATTCTGCTGTTTTCTTGGTAATGACAAGTTGAGATAAACCAGAATGCTATAGCAGGGCTATGTATATAGCTTTGTGCTTTTACAGATTGTATAACTCCCAAATCAATCCTATCTGTTAATATGTAATGACAGTTGCAGCTTTTTGGTGATCTGTGATTGGCTGCCAGTTGGACTACAAGAATGCTGTGTGTACAAGACACTGTACTGACCTGCAATTTATGACAGTCTAGCATGACAAGTGTTGTTAAAGGTTGGCTTCAGCTGAAACTGAAATAAAAAAAGTTCCTGGCTTCCTGCCAGGATTCTGATTTCCTGTAAAAGCTGACTATTACTATACAAATCATATCAATCCCCGTAGCCTCCTGGAATTTCTAGATATATATATATATATATATATATATATATATATATATATATATATATATATATATATTAGTGATAAAGAGTATATATTTCATTACTGAACAGCAGTATTTTGAATGCTTATATGTCATTGTTTCTAGGTCCTTTTTTCTCTATTTCTGTTGGACCACTTTGCTCCTTCGTAGCTGAAGCATGATCTCCAATTCTGTTTACTGTTTTGCTACTAGTCTGTTTGTATTGTAAACGTACAGTCCTTTATCAAAAACTGGGAAAAACAGCTGACAGTAGTGTACAGGTACCTGTTATTTTTGGTTCACAGTGCCTTGCTTTCAAAGGTGTTGCAGTGAATTTGAACATAAAACCTTTGCAACTCCCTTGGTTTTCATAGTTTCTAAGGAGTAAAGTAGGTTAGAGGAATCTGTTTACTTTTTTCTCCATATTGCATGTAAAACATCGTGGATACCTTTAACTAGTATTTTTTGTACTATAGGGATATATTTTGTGGTTGTTTTTCTATTTTTTTTTCTCTTTACACTCAATAGTGACACCCACTGGAAGGTGTGGAGCCAGAACTGTAGCAGATGCATGTTCTCTTATAGCTGATTAGTGTAAAGTAACCAATGATACCTCTACAAGGCTGCAACTATCCTCAGCATCTGAAGAAGCAAAATCAGATAGATACTCCTTTTTTAGTGATCCATAATCTAACAGTTTCCATGCATGAACTTGTTGCGAACTCTTGGCACTAAAGTGAAGTGAGTCATCAAACTTATGCTTCTTGATTAAGGCCCTTGGATCTCATTGGGAGGGTTAAAAGCAATTCCAGAGTGCTGAACTTCACATTTAAGTCACCTAAAGCCTTTAGACTCCCTGTGTAAGAATACACCATTTGTGACGGCATTCAAGCATATTGTTTTCATGATAACTTAATATCAGAAAGTGGACAACATCCAATGATCCTTCTTTAAAAGTATTTCCTAGAGCCCTGAGAGATGGGTGAATCTTTTACAGATTTACCATGACGTTTATTCCCTTGAGACTTCTGTAGTTCTGAAACTGACCAGAGCTTTGGATTATATCTACAGGACAGTTTCTGATAGCACAGCAGAAATACAATGCTAGAACTGTAAAATGGATAGCAATAATTCATTTAATGGGTGGAGATGCACACATAAGGGGAGCTGCTACTACATTAAGTAAATTATTTTTAATATGCTTACCTACTGGGTAGAAACAGTATAAACAATACTTAAATGGCAAAAGGTACAGTATAATTACACAGATGCTACCCATTGCATTAACTTCAAAATGTTTCCAGCTTTTTTTTATCTTCATCAGGGGGGTTCACAGATCCTGACTACCTTACCTAAAGTAAAGTTGCCTAGTCCAAGAATGCTAATCGGGGACTGTGAAATGAGCTTGGCATGTACAAATCAAAGACTAATAAAGTATATTAAAGAGCAACTGTATAACATATTGAGTAGCAACTTTTACTCGTCCAGTACAGAAGCAGTTGGGGTAGTTTGACTTTTGCAATAAGCCTGACCATCCATGTATTTATCACCCCAAATCTACAGTATCATTATCCACATCTGAAAAGCAGAAATCCTTGAGATGAATAATATATTTGGTACATGTTCTTCTCCTTACAGTTAAGTCTGCTGTTTGACGTGTGCCCAGCCAACAATGAGTGCCAAATCTGCCATCGACAAGGAGGTTTTTGAACCGCATGATGAGAAAATGCTCGGAGCAGTCCAGGTCAAAAGGAGAATGAAGAAAAAGATCCCGTTCCTTGCCACGGGAGGGCAGGGAGACTACATGACCTTTATATGCCTGTCAGGTAATGTCAACAGCTCTGTTTCTGAAGCCACCCAGAGTTTCCTAGTAGGATTTCAGAGAGTGTCTTGAATGTGGTCATCCATCAAACAGCTTGCACTGACAAGGTGATCGTGGGAGCTAAAATGGAATAAACATTACACAGGCGAGCAACTATAGTGCCAAAAGCACATGTACAAATGCATCTTCTAAAAGTAGCATTGTTTATTACTGTAAAGGTATAATATATAAGAAAAATAGAATAGTGTATATATCAGTGACTTTTTTGAGTGTGTATTTATTTGGACCTGTTTTAAGTCCACCTAGGTTTTATATGTTCTTTCTTTTAAAGTTTAAAAGTTTTCACTCTAACTGTATCAGTACAGTGTGCATTAGGAGCAAGAGAGAACCTGCTGCAATACTATAAACGGGCAATTCTCTTGGCCTTTGGCTTGAAATTCAAACAGTGATTCATTCGATGGTGGTGTTGTAAATCACTGGATTATTTAATATGAATTGTATGGAATTCATGTGACAATGTGATTTTTTTTTTTTTTTTAATTCACTTAAAATCTCAGAGAGAATGGTTAAAGGCCTGTGGGTTCAGTCACATACACTATTCATGTATTAGAGATGATCTGGGATTGGAGCTCGTGTATTTGGATGTTCATCACATAGCTGAGACCCTTAAACAAGGCATTTAGGGTCATGCACTAGAGGAGGCTATACTTCAAGGCAATTTTTAGTAGGAATATATTGAAACAGTACTGACTTTTTTTTTTTTTATCTGGTCAATATTTTGCCATGTTTAAAATAATGTCAGTCCTCCCTTACACTCTCACCTGTAAAGTAATCTTACTACAGCTGCAGCGTGAAATAGCACATTAGTAAGTGAAACAGGATTCCAAGCTGAATGATGAAACTGCAGTGTTAAGAGACATACCACATGCCTTATGATAATGGCATGATAATGAGGCTGGTACACTCTGTAAATGTATTCAGTGTACTGCAAGCTTAACCCACCATCGTAGTCTTCACCTTCCTGCCCACAGGCGAGTGAGAACCCTATTATATTGAGCCATGCCCAGATTTATTAAATGTTGATGCAGTAAAATGCTAAAAACAAACAAATAACATGTTACATCTGCCATCATTTAGAGCAACTGAATAAGCATCTTTATGACTCTTATATAGTTTGCCAGCCTTTTAATCACAAACCTCATCGATCACAAATAGTTTGCCATTCCCTGAGATACCTATGGAGCATATAGTCTTTGCTAAGCTGCTGGGAAGTCATTCATTACCGCAATAGATACATGTGGCAAATTAATGGGTACTAAAATAGTAATTGAAAGAAATGTATATTTAGCGGAGTCCTCAGTGGAGGCAGTCAAACGTAAATGAAGGGGCTGTACTTTCAGCTGGCAAATGGTACCTAAGCAGTATGTTTTGTCATGCGTTAATAGTCATACAGTCCTGTGAGAGGACAACTAATGGAGCTTCAGAAAAGCTGAATCTCAGGAGCCTGTGTTCTGTTATTTTATTTGTAATTTAAGCAGCATATGGCGCAGAAATCCAAGACTGGTGATGCTTGGGCAGGATCCAAAGAGTGGTGAAGAACACCCTATAGTGTTAAGAAAAAAAGACAGAACTTTTGCTGTATTCAGTTTGATATTTAGCAGCTGTGTTTTGTAGTGTAATCCAGAATGTTTTATTCACAAATCTTAGGTCATAAATCAGCTAGAAATACATTCTTCAACTTTAACTGAAAATGTTTGTGTGCCTCATAGTATATCAGTTTGGCGCTCTCTCCTGCTGGTGCTCTGAGAGAAATGAATGGCTTATTGTTGGAAAAGAACACAACGGCCATGTACAGTACTGTGTCTGAGGTGGAAAGGGTGAGGCAAATTACTCCTCTAGTTTGAGTGTAATCAGACGGATTCACTTTTACCATCTAAGACAGATAATAATTGCCCGTCTTTGCATGTTTTAATGCAAAACAGGTGTTGGTACATCCTGCCTACATATACACAAAGTCCCTCTAGACTTAAAACATTTAAATTTCAATATAAAAAAGCAGACTTAACAATGTACTTCTATAGTATAGCCACAGTATTGTTAGGATCTGGTGATAATGTCAATCTCTGCACAAATCTCTCAGCTACAGTAAAAATAAACCCTCAACTATACCTTTGAAAATGAAATAGTGTAGTTACAGTATCTAACAGTGATTTAATTGTGTTAATGTATATTCTGTTCTTTTTAATATCCATCCATCCATCCATTATCTGTAACCGCTTAATCCTATAGAAGGTCTTGGAAAGCTGGAGCCTAACTTGGCAGATATGGTGCGCAAGGCAGGACTACACCACAGTCTTTTTAATATGATTTTTTAAAAAATAAAATCATCAAAAAATGAATAAAAAATAATAATAATGACTTCCTTATCGTCTATGTCCTTAAAATTGTGTTAACAATATCTGATGTTGGTATTGAATTTAAGCCCAAATTCCAAGAAGGCTACTGTTATTTAATATGTACAGTAACTTTTTTTTTATTCATTTGAATAGATCAGACACTTTTCAGTTCAAGTTTCCCTTTCCATAAAATATAATACATGATGGAGTTCCTATTCATGTACATTATTCTTGTATTTTTCCATGAATAGACAGAGTCTACAGATGAGGTAATACAGTACAGTAGATCTATTCAGAGAGCTATTCTAGGCCACCTATGATTTACATTTATATGCCACTGAATGCTCTGCTTTAGTTGTGTAGCATTCTGGTTGTTAATCAAGCCAATTCATTGAATTCTCTGGAGAAACCTTGCTGTATCTTGTGCTGACATCTCTTACTACCAGAAAAAATGCATTCTTGCCCCACTCTATCCTCTTATTTTGCTCAAAGGTGGCCTTTGACAAGGAAAGGATTTTGGTAGCTGAGCATAATTCAAGCCTGCCTAATTTGTTATAAAAATGAGCATTTACTATTAGGTACTGTTCGTCATACTCTTTGCCAGGGTTTTCTAACAGTTAGTTTCCCGGACCCCGGTTTTATTAGGCTACCTTATGTTACCTTAAGTAAGGTAAGGGATCTGTGGAACCAACAGAACAAGGTTTAAGTAGAGCTTAAATATACCTACCAATGTTGCTTAGAATGTTTTCAAAACTAGTGAAATGACCTCACTCGCTAATCATCTAGCACGTCCCTTAAAGTTGGCTGGGGTGTCCTCTGACTGGAACATAACTAGACAGTAAACAGCACTTGCTAATTAACTTTTTGTCAATCAGAGCAGTTTGGGACAGTGTCAAACAAGATTCTAGTTGTGGAGGACAGTTGTTTGGATATTGGATAAGACCCCAAATGAATTGTACTCGTGGATTCCAAAGGTAAAAAACATTTTAGCTAATCAGAAAAAAATACACCCTTCAAGTAACCTTGTGTTCTGACATTTGAGCCACCCATAGGGAGGTGGATATCCCAGTGGAGGTCCTCAAGCATTACTCAAAATGAATTTGTGCTGTACAATATTTCAGCCCGATGTTTTCTGTATTCATTGGACAGCAGCTTGTTGAAACTTGTAATACCCAAAATATTTTATACATAAATCTTTTAGCACTGTTGTTTTCTTAAACTATATTTTTGTTTTCTCAAACTTCTTTTTTGGAATGGTTCATAATAAAACACAATAAGACCCTTCAAGGTGTACATTGCTGTAAACCTGACAGTGTAGCTACAGTAGATGGTTGCAACACTTGGCTTTGCATTTGGATTCTATGCATATGTTTCTGTCATCTTTTAAGAATATTCCCCTCAGTGCGGTGATTTCAGAATAAAGCACACCTTACTGTGTCCTACTGCATTAACCCCACCCATGGCCCATGTTGGTAGTCTTGTTATCACCTGTTGCCTGATTTCTGTGTCGTATTTTTATATGCAACAACGAGGACCAACAACCAGCGTGTTATTTAGCTCTGAGTTGCATATCTTTTGCAAAGAAAGGATCGCCTGTTACTTTGAGGCTTATTCTTTGTTCTATTCTAACCTGGGCAGTTATTCCAGAGGATTTCTTCTGTTATAGTTTCAGTGTAAGCTAAACCTATTCCATCAATGCAGAGACTGGCCCACCCTCTCGTACATATGTGAGACTCTTGGTTGTGTTTTTGGGCAGTGTAGAGACTGTGGGTTGAGATTTAAGTACTATTGCAGATGTTCACACACTGGAGCAGCCATGCTGGATAATAACCAAATAAAGACACTGGTATGCTGTCTCAGTAGGTTGTCTCATATGATCCAGTAATGAGATGTGGTGCCACTGTTTCTTGGCCTGAGAACATAGTTTTCATATCCTAGAAGGCAAAATAATGTGTTGTTGCAGTAACTACATGTGGAGTTGCTCATTCAACGAGCAGTAAAATGAATTCCAGTGATATGTAATGTCTTTTTGTTTTGCATCATTCCTATGTGGAGTAAACTCTATTAGAAACAACAACACCCTTTGTGAGAACAGTGATTTTGCAATGCGAGATTATGTTGAAGTTGGAGTCTTACTGACCTTCAAGGGGTGGGTCTTTTGATTAAACCATATTATAAATTAATCTTGCTGTACTGTATCACTGAACTTATTAATTAACTCTGGAAGCCTTCCCTAACTTTCTTTTGGAATAATAAAATGACTGCTTGCTATGATGAAAAAAAAACAAAAAAAACTACAATTACTATAACATAAATTAGAAGTGATGGCCTATTACTTCCGTCCTATGTATTTTTTGACAGTACTAATTCATAAAATTACTTGCCAGTTTATCATAGTTAATCACATTTGGGCTGAAACGAACGAAAGTCCTTCGTATTGATATTCATAAAATGATCTGTGCATGGGCATATAGGTGTTCAAGAACGAAATCAGTCTCCTTTTGTTGACATCATCAGCCCTATAAATGTTCCCTGATGGCCCTCTGTAGCTGTTGAAAACATAGTCTAAAGCAATGGTTTTCAACCTTTTCACCTCAAGTACAGTACTTGTCTCCAACAGGGACCACCCAGTGTACCAGTAACTGTGCAATCTTAAACAGTTGTTGTAAAACAGAGACCTACCCCATTACAACCTCATGAAAATGTGACTGCATCACCTAATTATTTGACAAGAGTTCACCATAGTCAACATTAGAGAGGCTGCTTTAGTTCTTCATCAGTAACTCTGAAAAAGTTCACAAGCACCTCTCATCATAATTTCTTGTAATTTCAGTGATACAGACAGACTGATATATTATGACAGTGTGATTGCGGGAACATTCTGATTGAGGAATCATATCGGCATGAAAAACAGCTGCCGGTGCAAGCCTGTCATGTACCAGTACTAATACGTACCACAGGTTAAACTGCTGGTCTAAAGGAATCTACCGATAGCAATAGAGGTACACAAGCATGCCGAAGAGGCAAAGGAAGGGGCGTACTTGGGCACATGAAATTGTGTTCCTGATTTGAAGAAGTTTTGAATAATGAACATAAACTGTGTGGTCCAAAACCTGTGTCTAGATTTTTTAGGGGTGGGCATGTGTACGTTTGTTAAGGTGTTTTATGATTAGACATTTTATGCCATCCGTCCATCCATGTACCATTACTGCACCTGCTTAAATAGTCCCTTCGGTACGTCTGAGAGCAGTCGGCAGCAGTATAAAATTGGCAGCAGTCCCAGATCAGCAGTATTTCTTTTGAGATCTTTGGAAATTCCCAGTGGATAAAATATGTGTCAGTCTTATTTTTGTTGACCATGCATTAGTAAAACAATGTTATACTGTAACTTTTCAGTCTTCCCTAAAGTGTTCAGTGTTCAGTGCAGTGTCCCCTAAAGTGTTCCCTCCCAGTTAAATTGCATAAAGATTTTTTTCAAATAATTGGATTTCATATTGCATGCAAAATCTTGTATTCTCTTTTTGTGAGGTGTTTGTTAATAAACTTTAAGTTTTTTTTATAAAATATAGAACACCAGCAATAAAAAAATGTTCCCCCGTCCTCCTCATCTGCTTGTAAATTGTAAGAAAGTATGTAGTTTGTCTATTTCGAATAATGCCTGAATAGACCCCCTCCTGCCTTAATTTATGTTGTCAATAAAGCTGCTGTACTATGTTAAAATGTATTGGCTCTGTCAGATAAATTGCCCTGTACTGTAAGATTGGTGCAAGATAAATACCTATTTGTTCTCTTTTTTTTTTCAATAGAAAATCCAGCTATGATGATATAAATAAATAAGAGGCTTGTGTTCTAATGCAGACTAACATAATCAACGTAGGCAGATTTTTTCTTAAATGTTGTATTAATGCTACGTTTACAATAAAATATAATATGCACGGGACATCTATACTACTAGCCATCTTTGACATGCTATAGCTACCCCATTTGACCATGGTACATACAATATGGTAATTGTGCCTGCTTCGTGTTGATCGAATTTGACTGGAAGACAATGGGTTCATTATTGGAAAGGAATGTATTTAAGTAATTTTCAGCCTTGAAAGTGAATTCTGAAAGCACATTGTTTAGTACTGCTACACAGATTGAAGTACTGTAGTGCCGCATAATCGTGCAAATAGGTGCACAGGCTTGTACCTGAGTGTCGTCTGTTTCCTGTTACTCCCTTCATTTCACATGTAAACCCATTAACTTGTAAAAGCAAAACATGGGGGCTAAAAGGTTTCCAAATATCAATTAGTATGGTAAGTTGGGATAGTAGTATTGGTAAGGAAGAACATTCAAGTTTTGTAATTGACTTTCTAATAGATTTTCCCTTTTTTTCCTGTTTAATAGTTCCTTAGTGTGGAAATACCCAACATACAGTACATAAGCACCTGTATTTAGGTGAATGAACATTTGTTTCTCAACTTGTGTTCAGTTTCTAATTTAGTGTACATTATGTTCACAAAAATAAAAAATCCATACCATGTTGCCTTTTTTTACATTTAATTGTTTTTTTTTTTTTAATTATTTTTAAAGAAAACTTACAGAAAATGCATCAGGATTTCATTGAAAAGGGTGAAATAAATGTCGACCATATACTGTACTGTAAATATTGAATTCCAAGCTAAGATTCTTAACATGCAATTGAATCTTCATGTACTGATCCTACAGGAAAAGGGTAATATGCAATTTTGAAAATGAAAAGAATCCAGTGGGTATTGACCCCTTTCAGGCAGCAGTATACATCAGTCTGAGAGGGCACTGCAGAATGAGAGCCACTTCCAATACCAGCTTGATTAGTGTGAAGGAGACTGCCAGCAGAATGTCAAAGCTTGAACGTAGAGCAATATAACATCTGGTTTGACTTTAACTTTGTATAAATCAACTCCTAATTTTTAATCTTTGCAGTTGGATGGAGAGAGAAAGTACCACGCAATATTTTTTTTACACTGCCTGGGGTCTGTTCAGATAAAAATAGCAGGCAGATCTAAAAACTCTACCTCATGTTGCATGTTTTTAATTGCAATATTGTAACTGGTGATTGCTGTGCTACACAACCAATTCATACAATACAGTGTGCTCTTTGTATAATATGATCAAATATGGCAATTAATGATGGGCAATTTTGACAGTGGCAGAACTTAAATTGGAGTATGTATTATTAATGACTGCTAAAACATTTGTACATTAAAGTACATTAAATCATTGTAAATCGAAATGAAAATTGCACCAAAATTGACTGCTAATGATTTAAATTATTAATTATTAATTAAATTATGCAGTTCAGTTCACCACATTAAGACAATAACAATCATGCCATTACCCAACAGAGACTTAGTTGTGATGTCAGAAACAGTTAAAAAAAGCTTAGTTTGTTCCGGAGTATAGTAATTAATTACATAGATTGAAACTGTCTTTGTTTGCCACTGCATTAGACGTGTTGGAGAACTTAGTAACTTCCATCTTCTGTCCAGAACAGAATGTTACAGAATGTCCTTTTTAAGGTTTTTTTTTTTTTAATTTTTTTTTTTTTTTTTACTTTTTTTAATGGTCTCATCTATGATCACAAATTATGGAACAACCCTGCATATTTTAATTTCTATGAAAAGTTAATAAAGTCTACCCCACTTAAGTGCATCTTTACACTTAGCCTGTTTGTGTTATGTTGTAAGTGTACAGCATATTCCTGGTTTACTGTATAGAGGAAATACTTGTGTTAACCTAGCACCTGACGTAAACATTCAGTTAGGAACATTATTAGGAACACAATATTCCTGCACTAAAACTGCTGCAAAAAAGTAAAACCCAGAGATTTTTTATTAAGAGACTGTAAAGAACTATGATATGTGCTAAAATGAACACATGATTAAGATACATCAATAATGATTTTTGTTCAGTTTTCAGTAGGCTAAAGTGACTTTGATCTGTGATCAGTCTATGACTGCATCTATTTCAAAAGGTGTGGGGTGGGGATGGCATTGAGGTCTAATTTAAAGCTGTATTGATTGCACTGCACTGCCATTCCCAGGTTTTGTTGAGCCATCAAAGTTCCATTCAACACTCTTTGGGACAAAGAGCCTAGCTGGTAAGAAAGGCTGGTGCATTTGTATGTTAGATTTGATTGACAGCATTGCCTAAAATCCCAATTTTAAATCAATATGCTTCTTGTAGTTAATTGTGGAGTGTTCTGAAATAATGTTGCCATTCTAAAATTAGCCATGGTGTAAAAATGTACTTTAAAAAGCCCCTGCCCCAAATTATCATAGTACAGTATGCTTGTACCATACTTTATTATGGTTTGTCATGTTTTTAATGTGCTTTACCATAGCTCTCTGGGCATTAAAATGCTAACCTTTGCTTTACCGTCATTCAGATTAATTACAGTTTGCTATGCTTTTACTATGGTACTTTTTTTTTATGGGTAGAACTTCAACCTGAACTTGGTAATAGACTGATCTTGACAGATAACAGAATTGTACTCACACTTAAGACGGGTTGTTCTGTATGCAATATTGCGTTCTAGCTAGACAAAATTTACTACACTTCCTTTTGGTTTAATTCAACTGGCAGTTTCACCACATTCCCATCTAGAGAGTTGTGGGATTAAACATTCAATTCTGGTTGCTATGGGAATTTGCCAGATACCATACTGTATCAAACCCCGATACTCATAATCCTTTGACACCTGTTTGAAGCACTGGAGCAAGATTTAATTAGTTTCACACTTGCTTATAAAGCACAGTTAAACGGCCCTGTTAAGTTAAGCAACACATATAAACTAAAGTTAACGAAGTGGATTCAGATAATGAGTGTCCAGTTGCAGGTCTTTATAATGGTGCCAGCTTGCAGCTGAATTACTGTGTCACACTCAGCTGCTGTCTGAACCGTTCAGTTGGATCTTTGATGCAATATATTTCTGGCTTGGCATTACTACACTGGATCCCCTGAGGCCCTCTGAGAAACAAGTTGCAGGGGTTGTCAACTGAGAGGACCTGATTGAAACTGACAGCGGGCAGACTGGGACTGTATAATTGAACCTTGAATATTATTTTTTGTTTTGTTTTGTTTTATTGCTGAAGAAAGAAATTACCGAAAAAGATTTTCAACTTTGCTTGCAGGTGTAATTAACTTTTAGGCTATAGTGCTGACAATTTTAGCCCGCACAAAGACAGACACCCAAATACGCTGTCAGTTAAATGAATCTAGTTTAAATAGTTATAAAAATGAGGCTGATCTTAAATGTAGCTTTGCTGTATGTCATGAAAAATCCCATATGACACATTGGTCAGGTTAGAAAGTCGATATTCTCTTACTATAGTCATTATTTTCTGTGATGTCGCACGCTCTATAGGAGGTGTGCGTCTAAGACATTGTACGACTTTAAGGGATGGCTAAATCGTTGTCTCACACTAATTATTATTAGTAAAATAATATGTAGTGAAATGCGGGTGAGTAGGGTAGCCTGATTTTACCAACAATATTAAAATGTGCAGTCTAAACATTTTGACAGGATCCGTTTTATGTCATTAACCTAAAGCGATGGTATTTTAGCTCCATTAGTAGACTGTAGGATCAAATTTGCTGAAGCTATGGTTCTGTAGGAAAACTGGTATATTTATTTATATATGTATGTGTGTATATATCCTTCGGATGAGGCTGCAGCAACTAAATAATAATAATAATAATAATAATAATAATAATAATAATAATAATAATAATAATAATAATGTGTATATGCATGTAAATGTATATGCAGTCAAAAGTGTTTAGCAAATACCAGGATAGTAATCTATGCTTTCATATGGAATGTTGTTTTTTTATTATAATTTTTTTGTGTGGCCAAATGAGGCAGGCTCATATATAAGTTAATGGCAACCCGGTTTAAGAAAACTGTACGATATCAGTAACCGCGCAAGACCAAATTGGAAGTCAGACACAAACATTTAATTATAAACTCCCCTATTTTAATATTAATTTAGTTATTTGCATTTGGAACGGGAATTTGAAAAAAATGAAAAAATGATTTCTGAGACCATTCTCACTGCGTGAATAAACTAAACCATAAGTGATTTTTCCTCTGTGATATTCTTTTTTTTTTTTTTTTTTTTTAAGAAATAAACTTCTTCAGATACTTCTGAATTGCAAAAAAAGTGCTGTTGGTGGTGGTTACATTAAGGAGTACAGAATTACAAGAAAGGATAAAGATTGCTTGGTAATATTTTTGTTAGGACTTGGGTGAAGAAAAACAGATTGCATTGATTAATACATAAACACAAGTTATAATAATTCACCCTCAGTTAAAACAGCAACAGGGCACTTGCAAATAAGACGTGGGTAGGCATTCTTTATAATACTGTTCATTCAGCTTATGCGAAACGCCCTCTAATACATGGGTGTTAATTCTTTCATTTGTTTTTAGCTTTTAACAGATTGAAGCCAGAATAAAACCAGTGGGGAATCTGTGGGAGGCAGGTGATTTGAATGAATACAGAACACAATCCATATTCATAAATCTCACCGCCACCTCTTATAATACAGTACTAGAATGCTTGTTTGCATTTATCATTGGTGTGTGGGGAATGAGCAACAATACAGCTATAAGGTTACATAGAGGATTACAATATACTAAAAATACTGTTGGACAGCTGTATGTTGAGAGTGAGTTCAGACAGGGAATTAAACTTTACAATGTTTTAAATTCTGTTCAAAAACAAAAAAAAAATGAAGAGCTTATAATTTCAGCAGTAATGAATAGTTACTCTGTACACTACTCTATAGATATTGAAGCCCCTTCTGTAGGCTGAAAAATCTGCCTTATTTGTGTACAGGACTATTCCGGTACCTTTCGATTTTGAGTTGCTTTCAGAATTAATTTTTGCCACCTAGTCAGCATGGATAGAAGCCCCCCTCAAGGATTATAAAGTTCCATGCTCAGATAAACTTGTCTTTATTAGCTGATATCCTGAGCTGTACTAATTTGACTCTGTAATTGGAGAGTGTTGGATGCTTTTTATCTGTATGCTTGATGTCTTAGCAATGGCTGTGCTTGTCGACTTAATTAAGCAACAGTGAAAGTGCAATTAGTTGTTTATTTATTGTATCTTTCATTTAATCAACTATCCATTAACATACAGCACTTTTTTTCCTTTTCTTTTGATTAGCATGGTTGACTAGTTTGCTGTATGGAACAAGGTGCTGTCAATTATTCCTCAGGGTCAATGGATGCTTTAAAGTGGCAGCATGATGTACATGGCAGGGATTTAATAGTCACTGAGCACAGGAAGAAACAAGAGGCCCAGTTTGTACTATAATACACTGGAAACAAACCTCCCCTGTCTGTACGCACTACAGACACGTCTCAAGCTTCACTCAATGCCTGCAATGTTTTACAGCACTCTGTTGTGGCTTATTGCTTCTCAGAATTTTTTGTAGGTGTTAATTGTACTAACCCATTAAGTGCCATCGTCCTCATTTGAGGACAGACTACTTTGTAGTTTTTTTTTTAGCATTTTTTAGCTGGTATCTACCTAAGTTATGATAACTTGCTCTAATTTTGTTAACTGCAAAAGTTAAGTATAAATATAATGTATCAAATCACATAAATATAGCTTGTGTTCTGATTTTTTTTGTCAAATAATTTTATTTGGTACTGAATGGGTTAGTTGTTTAAACACTGCAGGTAATAAAGTATTATTTAAGCATAAAAAAAAGAGAGAGATATTCAATGAGAGATGCCCATTATTCATGTTATCTTGAGAACAATGGATGCCATTGTGATGAAAGTGGTTGCATGGCATTCCTCCACATAGTTCTTCAGGGTATCTTATTCTAGGATGTGACCTACTTCTGGTCTCTGATTGGTTGAGCTGATGAAGGCTTTAGAACCACTTTTCCAAATTAAACCAGATCTCTTATTAGAAGTAGTTTTGCATTCATAGTAGTGACACTCATTTCAGCTACTACTCTACCTTGTCTGTATGGGGAGTATTTTAAGAGATGCAAGTCTGTCTTCTGATGACATAAATCTTAGTTACCTTTGTTCCATTTCATGCAGAGTGTGTTGCTGACATTGTCTTCTACCTCAGAATAGGGATAATAGAGTGACACTGTGGATCTCTGAGTGGCTTACCTGAAAAGGGTGGCTGCGTTACGTGCAAGGTGAGCCATGCAGTCAATCTTGATTGGGTATGCCATGGGGGGTTGTCACATCGTTGACCCTGGCACTCCCACGAGTTTGAAAATCAGCAGGACATCTGCAGGGCTGGCCTTCGGTAGCCAGCCAATATCTGCAATTAAACTCCTGGGTGTAAAAAGTGGGATTGACTTGGCGGTGGGATTGGAGGACACTCAGTGACCTTCAGTTCACCTGAGCTTTTGTGGGTTGTTGCTGTATTGAAGGATTTATTTTTCTTATTCTGGGGACAAAGTGGAAGTAAACTAATTAGATATTAAATACCGTAGAGAAAAAAAAAAAGTAATTTTAGCTCAAATTATGAAGCACTGAACTCAGCTGGTATCTTGATTTCCAGCTTGATTTGAAATGGCAATCGACTCTCCCACTGTGCCCCCTGTTCTGTTTAAATGAGCACATTAAAGTTTTACACTAGCAAGATGAAGCGCTGATAGTTTCCTTGATTTGACATCCATTTTAATTGCATTAATAAATGACACCCTTGTGCCATTGGTGTTAGTTTTGTGTTAATATCTTCTGAGTTTAAGAAACACAAAACATATCCTCATGTCTTTGTAAATAGGACATATGTTTCCATCCCTTTGAGTGAGTTTTTACAAAACTCCTTTAGCCAAGTAAGAAACTAGGCATCTCCTAAAGTCTCTTAACACAGTATGTTGAACTACAGTGTATTTCTAAATGGTTTTAAATGTTTTACCACATTGTCTTCATATACTTATTTAGCGTTCAAATTTATGTTGGTGTCATAATTATAGTGAATGCCACAACTACAGTATATACTGTGTAAGTGTTAATAAATATTTAATTGGGGGACATACTGTATAAACTTGGTACTTTTTTTTTTTTGTATTTGTTATCTGAGAGCAGGACAAATGGCAGGTACTCTGTCATTACCTTTGTGGTACTTTATCTGAAAAAACATGAAACCAATTTAGAATGATTTACAGTGCTTTGTTTCCATGTTTACCTTTAGAAGAATTACTTCACTTACTTTTGCCAAATTGCAACATTTAATATTACTGCAAAAATGCTCCTTTGTAGTTATTGCTAATAGTTGTGATGTAGCTTTTGTTACACAATGCAGAAGATTACTGGCAGGCAAGGCTAACAAGACAACCAGTTCTAATGTTGTGTTTTTTTTTTTTTTCTTCAGTGATGATTTAACAGGGAAAATGAAAGGCAATACAGGTTACATCATTTCACACAAAACTGTATAACCGCATTACTGTGATATAACAAATGCAGAAATGAACTAGACATAAAGCAATCCACATACTGTAGACTAACATATTACACATTTAGTAAATGAATTTGAATTTGAAGACTAAAATATTTATTTTGGATGCGATCAGTGATTCATTTTCAATAACTGTAGGCGTAGTACAAGATGTTGTTTTTCGGGAACATTTCTTTAAACAGATTGCATGAGTTGCAGTCATGCACATAGATTTACAGAAATGTATGATCTATCAAGTGAAGGAACCGTTGTATACTATTGTTGCTCAGCAGACAGTCATGAATGTCTGGGAGACAGGTGGCATCATAAACCACAAACTACTTCAGCAGACAAGCATGATGTCTGCAGCTCCCCTGGGATATTCTCAGATTAACCTGCAGTAGGGAATACATAAGGATTTTACTGGCTTGTTCGTGGTTACAAAAAAGAAGCTACCTAACACAACTGTCAATATGTACCACCATGGTTTCTTTTGACAGGGCATTAAGAATAGCTGTGTATATAGGCTGTAACCTAATTTCGATCACTTGCATTAGTTAGTGTTTGTGCTGCTTTTACCATATTCTTCAAATGCAAAAAGAAGCTAGTTATATTAGAATATATTTTCAACTGTACGTCAATAGCTGTAAAGTGTTTTGTTTTGCCATACAAAACAAATAGGCCGACATATTTTAGGAAAATATCAAGAAGTTGGTAGAGCATTGTGGTATGTTCACTCAAAAAGTTTATGTAAGAATGTACTGTATGGTTGATAGAAAAAAAAAAAAAGGAAAATGAATGTATAATTTTTTTAAAAAATGCCTTGTCCCCTTATTCAAGAAGCAGCAGATTTGAGGGATTTTACCAGGTTTACCGCCTCCAGAATACTGGTCAACGTCCAAAACCATCAAACCGAAATTCACACTCCTTGACAGTTTTGGCAGAGGGCAGCTAAGAGTGTTTGGGTGAAAAAGTGTACAGTATGTTGAACTAAAGTGGCATGCAGACATACGTTTTTGGTGTATTGTCTCTCCAGGTGACTTACTGTTGCAGTTTTCAATGTTCAGCTCCAAAAATCATTAAATTGAATGCACTGTCACAGTTATTTCAAAATCAAGAGCTGTGACTGAGAAAAACAACTAACGGGATCATAAAATGGTTTAAAAAGGAGGGATCATTTTTCTTTTGTTGTGTCTGAGGATCAGTGTGAGCTCAACTTCAAGATTATGAATGTACTGTGGGTAGCTAAAGCATCACATGATTTATATTGGCATATTAAGGACTATAATACACTAATTACGCAAGAGGTACTGTCTGTGTAATGTCGTTTTAATAGTAGCCACATTGTTACAGTACGTGTAAAATGTGTTACCTGTATTATCTTGTACAATCAACTTGGTTGTTCAATATATCACATTTCAAGTAGAGATTGTATTTATGCACATTTGATTTTGTAAAACTAATAGCTTACAGACACTTTTACATGCAGGATCAATAGGGCCACACCCTCATCTTCCGACTTGTGTAAATCCTATAACAATTTTCCTATAACAGCTTGTTTACTATGTGCATTTAGTATTTTTATTTTGAGTAATAATACATCTGTTACCAGTCTTTTCCTACATGATATACAGTACACCAATCAGAGTTTGTTTGATACAAAGGTTCTTTATTTTCAGATTGCAGTCTGTAGTGATACTGTAGATACACTTCTTAAACTCCAAGGTTCAGCCTCTTAGAATCTTGTGGTAAGTTTATTTTCTGATAGACACTAAAAAAGTCTGGTATTCCAAACTAAACAAAATATGTGGTCGGACTGTTAATGAGAATAGTGTATTATGCACTGTGTAACTTCAGTTCAAGTATGTTTGCCCTGACCAGATTTACCAAGCTGTATCAGTGGGATAAGTGAAAGGGATAATTAATGGCAAGGGAGCATGGATGTGACGCAGGTTTCCTGTAATGAAATGTCAAGGTTCCCTTTCAGAACAGCATTTTGCTGGTTTTGATTCAACCTATGCCAATGAGTAATGGTTCTTAATTACATAGTAAGCAGTAGTTCAAAATAAATCCTTTCAAGAGGTGGTGAACGTTCCATACAGTATATAAAAAAAACACTTTTACACAAGGTTCTTGCATATAACCATGCTCTGTAGGTGGCATGATGATACCTGGATAACGCCAATGTGGTTTGTTTCATTGCTTTTTTTTCTCTTTTCTTTTTTTTTATGTGAACAGCAGTTTTTATCACCAGAGCCCATCCAGTGCATATTAAAATACAGACACATTAAACATGTTTGAAATGTTGACTTCATTTCAGGCACTTTGAAGGCAGATTTATAGCACTATTTTTCTGAATGCCTTGGTGGTTTCTGAAAATGTAAGATTCAGTGATTTATTGCAGCAATTTACACCATATATATGCTTCTTAAAGGCATTGGCCGTTATTGGTGTGCTGATACTTATATTTTCCAAGTAATTGCCTTTTATGAAGTATTTGTCGGCAGATATTAAATATAACAAAACACACCTATTTATTGTGTTAACTTCAAAACTTGAAAAGCTGCCCTTCCTGCACCTTTACAGTTAACTTCCAAATTGAGTGTTTTAAAAGCCAATTGGAAGCCAATAAATATATATATATACCTTTCGTTCAGGCAATACAGCATATAGGGAATCGGGTGATGCTGCTTATACTACCCTGGCTTAGAAACCTTACCCGTCCAGGCGACTGAAAGTTGCTGAGGAAGCATTCAACACCATGCTTGGGCAAATACGGGTAGTGGGCACCTGAAAGGGAGGTGGTGGATAATGATGAAATGGACTGAAGTGCAGCATTAGTTTGTTCCCAAAATTGCCACTGCCTGCTACATCCTGCACAAACTCTTGTCAACAACAAAATGAGGTGTTCAGAAATCAGTGGCTGCCGGTGAGACAGACGGGGAAGGTTACCAGTGTTGCCAAGTCTCACTAGAAAAAAAGTTGCACTGCCTTGCAAAACAAGTCCACAACCCATGTTAGAGTGTGAGTGTTATTTTGCAAATTCCAACCTGTGACTCTCAAAAACAGGCCTACTACTGCTTACTATAAGAGGACTTGGCAACTGAGAAGGTTACCTCAGCCGCCAGCTTCAATTGGACAGCAGCGATCTGAGGAGGCTTGTGCTGTCAGAGATTCTCTCCTTTCTCCTCTCCATTTGCAATTTTATTTGGTCAGTTCTGAGAGGGCATCAGCAGCTTGTTGGATGTTATTGCTCTGTTTTGGGCGATCAAGCTGGCACACCACCTATGTTCATGTGGAGGGCCGACACGCGTTGTCTTTGGACATAGCCAGGATCAAAAAAAAGATGGGAATTAATTGCAGATCACTTGAAAAAGCAGATCACTCGCTCTTCGTGTTTAACTTTGGCATAGTTTTTACAGCAAGGATATTCTGAAACAGCTTCTTTTATATAACATGGGCATAATGCAGTTGATGGTAAGTGGTTTTATACAGAACTGTAAACCCATAAGAGATATACAACATGACAGTCCAGACACAGCAAAAAACAATAATACCAAAAAAGCCGCCTGGATTATCATTAAGGTTAACTATACCACTTCTAACCATAAAATCGGCCAACAGCCACTTACATTGTGCCGTCTTAGAATCCACAGTAACAATCGACCTGCTCCCTTGCAATATTTATAGTTAAGGATAAACATGCTCATTGACATTTACAATGCAGGTTTCCATGCGAAACTGCGTGGATTTTCCCGTGTGTTTCATCATTTACACAAGTAAATGAGATTTACCCTATCCCTCTTTTTGGCCGTTTTTTTCGGTCACAAACATGATTTACACGAGTAATTCTCCCACACGTGCACGCGCATTGCCATTTCACGTGTAAATTGCCCTGCATGGAAACCTACAATGGAATGATTGTAGTATAAAATATGCGCAATGTGTTCCCTCACTACGTTTGAGTTTATGAAGATGTAGAGCTTCCTATATTCTGATTTTGGAGTATTCTGTCTGGAGTGCCTGCATGACTCTACAAAATGCAGGAGTATTTGCTCTGAGCTGGAGGGATCTATGAAGTACGCTTATTCTTGGCTCAGGACTTAACCCTCAGAGAGTTGCTGGCGAGGCTGCTTGCTCTAACAACAACTCAAGCAGTAGCCAATGCTTAATACAAGACTCCCTAAGCATCGCTTTTAAGGCTTCCCAAATAAAAAACAGATTTTGATTACGTGTATTTGGCTCCACAGCATGCCTCTCTTACCTGTGAATGACTTGGTCTTTGAAATGCTGTGTTTGTTTTTATACATTTCAAATCAGAGAATATAAATTACACATTTTGAGGTGTGTAAATACAATACAAGAATTTTATCCAAGTTTTGATTTTAACTGCAGGTTTACCACTTTGCAAGATAAGTGGCTGTGTTTTAATAAAAAAAATTTGGTCCTGTTTAGATCTATTAATTCCTTCTACTAAAAATAATGGTGTTCATGGCGGGGGTTGGAATTTCTTTATACAACGTAGGCTAATCTGTAATTCCTAAAATCGTATTGCTGGGACGAACATGGAATTTTCATATTTGGATAACCATTCAAGATTCAGACAAGTATAGTCAGAGCCGCTTTTATCAGGATGCCTCGGGAGAAGTAAAAATACCCTGAATAAGCAAGCGGCTGCCCCAATTAAATGAGAAGCATTTCAGATGACCATAGTCACACTTTTTTTGTTGAAATAAAAGGAAAAAAAAAGAATTCCATCACATTATGATTAAATGTTAAATTCATAATTTAGATTTTTTTTATTCCTAAACAAAATGAATCACTTTTTTTTTTTTTTTTTTTAATTTCTACATGAAATGAAAAAGAATGAAATCACATCTTGACACGGCAACTTTCTTTGCAACAGCAGCCTGAGAAACCACAGGAGACACCAGCTCGTTCAAGAGCATAATCACGTACTCAATGCGCAGTGCTACGCAAACTTGTCTTGCTCTGAAAAGTAATCTCTGTTCACCCTTTGAAGATACTGTACCCCAATTAAACAAAGTGACATCCCAATTAAACGACAGAAATAGCACTGGGAAGAACCCTCCCAGAGTTGTATCCCATTTAAGCAAAAATCCTGATTATCAGTATCCTGACTAGGCTGATCACAGTTCACACGTATGCTTATAGAGATATATATATATATATATATATATATATATATATATATATATATATATTATAAATGCTTAAAAATGGATTGAGTAGTCATCACTACGTTGATCCCAACTGACAGGTTGACAATCTGGGAAGTCTTAGGACACTGAACAGTCGATATTATCGTAATTATGAAGATATATAAATACCAATACATGTTTTACCCTTAAGCTATGCATGCATAAATCTAAAAATGGCCACAGCTAAATTTTAGAGCATCTGATATATCACTCTCCACAACTAAAACTTAAATCCTATACCTTATAGTAATGCATCATTATAAAAGAGATATAGATTCAAATAGTTCTTACCTTCCAAATATATATGGAAGCATAGGATATAATGTAAGGACAGAAACTGTCTTCAAAGGCAAAGACTTCTGAACACAACCCCAACAGCAATCAGCTCGATCAGAGATCTTCAGAGCATGGATCACATCAGCTTGTAGTTAGTAAGTTGAGTGACACTTGACTAGGATTTTACTTTGGTTTTTATAGAATTTGTGCTTCGCTTTTTATGTCAGAAGTCATAATTAGATATTAAATATTAATATGCCTTGACAGCTCATGTTCTTCATGTGAATAACATTTTCAAATACACTGAGTAACTCTTTCTATAATCTTAACTGGCCAGCTTCTCATAATCCACCTCCCCTACTTTTCCAAAATATGTGAGGTGAACTTTTGAACTTATTCTTTTTTGGTCTCAGGGAATTCCTGAATGCAGCATGCATTTGGATATAGTGCAAGTATATGAAGAATACATAAAGATGTTTTTATTATACCTACGTTGGTTTAATTATTCCAACCTGGGTTAAAAATATATTTCCCTTTTAACATCAAAAGGCACCCTGCTTAGTAGTTTGGCTTTATTACATATATAGATGTGGTTTTAACAATTAACCAAAACATATTGGATAGAGCCTGGTAGAAAGTTCATAGCACACTTCTAAGTCTGCAATTATATATCCAATTTTTTCACTTAAATCCAGTCTATCAAGAACATAGTCAAAATATAACAGTCCCATTTTAGCTGTTCAGTTCTTTAAAATAAACATGACCTCTCTCTGTTTTACAAAAATCCTGTTCAGGCAAGTTTCAGATCACATGCTTTTCTGCCAAGGTCATTCATCATTAGTGGAAGACTCTTCTGTAAGCATTTTCCCAGATGTATGACATTCTTACTAAATCTAACTATGTCCCTATGCTATTACTCCCCTTCAGTTGTTTTACAGGTCTTTATTAATTTCTATGATTTAACGAGGCCATAGACAGTTCACCATATACTCCCTTTCATGTACTAGAATGTATTTTTTAAAAAGATCAACCATCATAGAAACCATTGATGGAAAACTGCTGACCAGTAGATCTAGTTTCAGTTGCCCCCGACTGGTACCATTTCATTTCAAGCAAAAACAAGGTTAACAAATTAGTTGCATTCTCTTTGGCAGATCCTACATATGCTGTGACTGAAGGTGTTATTTTAAGTTAATTTCTGCGCTATATAGTCTTTTATTTTCAAACTTAACAGTTCTTCTATTAAAATAAAACATTTGCACTTCTATTCTGTTTGAATTATTCGAGAATACCTGTGTTTAGCTTAAAGACTACTTTCAGCTTACTTCTGTCATAAACCTTGGGACCAGTAGCTCAGACAAAGACAAGTTTAGCTCGTTTCACAGGTGTTTTTTGGTCAACGTGACCCCAACCTAGTACCTTTTTACTCAGACTTACAAAGATACAGTAATATTGTTGCTGTTATAACAGAATTAACAGGAATCTAGAATAAATACAGTTATTGCACATGCAGTTTCACAAATGTTCAATTTGCATCCAAAAGATCAGTCTGGTTCTAGTAGCAGTCAGTCTTGGGTCAGGTTCTGCTGTCAGTGAGTCTGTCAAAGCCACCAGAGGTGTGTCTTTAAAAGCCTGATACCTACAAAAATAAATCTTGTTAGCAGGGCTTCCATATCTACATCCCCATCATCAGGGGGAAGACTTCAAATAAATTTAACTGTTTGTGTCAAAGAGCCATCTATCTCTGCCACATACACCTTTCATTAGAAAAAGGTGATTGCACCTTGTGTGAGGGAAGTCAGGTTAATTCGTGACATTTTCCCCCTCTGGCTCTTTTGATAGAATCAGTATCAGATCCTGAATAAGGCCGGACTGTAATGCTCACACTGGCAATAGTTCATTTTTACCTTGTACACATGCCCCTATACTTTCTATTCATTCCAGAGAACATTTATAATGACTTGCTCATTTTACATTAACATTTAAACTATTACTTCAATTTTTCAAATATTAACACGTTTCCAAAATCCTTGCTGCTTTATGAAATTGATGTTTTTCATTACCTACACCCAGGAGTTACATAAATATATTTATTTCTATACAGTATGGTCTGCTGGAAAGGTATTTAAAGATCATCCTATATAAATTAACCCCCATCAATCACTGGGGCATAAGGAACCTGTTCAGCAATTTCCAATGCTCATGCTATGGGTCCTTGTTTATTTTTATTTTTTTTGTAATTTTTTAATTTTTATTATTATTATTATTATTATTATTATTTATTATTATTATTATTATTATTATTATTATTATTTTTATAATATCTGGGAAGACATACGTATGGAGTACATGCCAGTTTGTAACAGAAAAAAAAAAAAAAAACGCTTACTTCTCGATTCAACCATCTGTTTCACATTTTACGGCTGTTCATTTGTAAGGTCTCTTGAAATATGAGTTCAAGTTTTTCTTTGTGTTATTACAAGCATCCATCTCTGTTATAATTAATACATCTCACAAACTTGAAAAATAAACTTCCAAGTTCTAAAAAATGTATTTTATTTTCTCAAAATGATGATACAAAAACCCATACATCTTAAACGACTCAGCTGTCCTTCAAGTCTTTTTTTTTTCTTCAAACTTATAACATTTCGTTGCTTACAATAGCATACCCCATTAGCTGCTTCCACTGTACCTGTACCTAAGGAGTTAAACTGGCTCCCAGTTGGCATGCTCATAAGTGTAGTTATGGTTTCCAAGTAAGTTTCACTCCCTCTTCCAGTTCTGGTTGCAGACTTGCAAAAGTTAGTACATATACATTTAAAACACAAAGACAACTCTTCCATTTGGTAAAATGCCCAGAACATATCAAAATTGAATTTAAGAAAGTGTTAAAAGAAAAAAATATTTGTTGTACTCTTCCCCTTTTCTTTCTTTTTTTATAGTTTTGCAATATACAAGCTGCCTGCTGTATTTCAAGAGGAAGGTGTATATTAACACAGTTTCTCAGTAAACAGTCATAAGCATTTTGTACCTTCCAAACAGCTCTCTTAAATCCCTATTTTTTCTTTGCGTGGTTTAGTTTTACTTGTCAAGTCAAGACAATAATTGTGTTACATTATTTTTACAAAAGCAAAACAGTTTCAGTTTTACTTTAACGATAACCAAGTGTAACCATTAAAATTATCACATTTTATAATATTAAAGTTTTTACTTACATTACTGATCAAATTTATTATTACTAATTTGTATTTTAAGTTTTTTTTTTTTTCAATTCATGTAATAAAATAAAACCATGTCAGTCTTTACTTATAGCCATTACAGAATTACCAGTAAACTGCAATAACATTTTTTATTGCTATTAACAGAATTTCATTTATTTAATGTATATTCTAGATTTAAATAGGGTAATGTATACTTTCTTTCCCTAATGTTATTTTAGCCAAATTAGTAACATGTCTTTGATTTTTCTTGCAATCTGTAATCCAATTATTTGTTTTTTATTCTTAAAAACATACAACACACAAACACACAAACATACACTTCATTCATGAAAATATTTGTAATAAAACATTTCCAGGTACATATCTTAATCTGTTCTATTTGCACAGTCACCTTATCAAACAGAAGTCTCTCTCACTTACCTCTGCCTGCCTGCATGTAACGGTTCAGTAAAGTGCTGGCAGAGTAAACATGCTCTGCAGATCTCTATGGTTTCAGCATGCAGTTCTGGACACCAGTATTCTCTTAGCTGATACAGGGTCCCTTTAAGTACACTATGTACTGGCACTATTTCTTGTGTGCATTCATCAGAATAGCTCAACTGCTTAATGTAGGAGGTATTATTCTCTTGCTTGTTTTAAACAGTCTGTACAGTACTCCCTGCTCCAACTGGTATCTGTCTACATCTGGTAGAAATTCAAAGAGCCATCTATCTCTGCCTTTCACTCAAAAAAGGTGATTGCTCCTTGTACAAGGGAAGACAGGTTTTAATTTCATTCATGACAAGGCGGTGACGACTGTATTCATATATTTATTCATTTGCGAAACCTTAGCAAAGTCATTATAGGTAACACTGTATTAAAGTAGAAAAATATCCCAGAAGTAAGAGTAGGTTGCAAAGCCTTACTTTACCCAAAATTAATTGACTTCCATCTCAAAGCTAGAGATCAGTGTTTGGCAGCTTGTGTTGCTGCATGCGCATCCTAGTGTGGACTCTGTTGTGGACTCTAAAATGCTGAAGTTTATTGACAGCCTGGAGTAAATAGAGGACCAAGAGTGGCTGTGTTGATGATTTTCTTTTTATTTTAGTCAAGAAATCTCACACAGACAAGATTTTTCAACATGCTAACTAAGAAAATGTCGCACAAATTCTGGCAATATGATAAATCAGTGCAAGCCAAAGCATGTTATGATACGTATTTCTCATGTGTGTCAGTTGTGTCATTTCTGGTGGACACGGACATGTTTTTTTGTCTTTGAATACATGTAAAGAAATGAAAGTTCGAATATTAGATTTTATAGCACCTGTCCTGTTGCATGACTACCGCATCTTGAAGAGTGTATGAGTTGGCATTTTTATTTTTTGGCAAAATTCAGTAAATGAGTCACCGAATGCCCCTGCATCTATGCTGAAGACAAAGCAAGGTCATTACACAGGGGAAGTGATGTAGCAGGTACTGCATTGGTGGCAGGGGGAGAGGTGGGAGGGGGTGTATAGCTCAGAACTGCGGCACAACCTAATTGAGTTTTCAGATTTTCATCACAGCAGCAAAGAGTATGAGTGGAATGCCAACTAGTGGGAGTTAAATTAATCTTTTATAAAAAATAAAACAAAGAATCCAGCAGTATCTTTCAAGCAAGTGAGCATTAAAGCTTTGATGCTTTGTAAAAAGCTAATAGAGCTGCCTTTGTTCTCAGTCAGCATGCTTCACAACTCATCAGGGTTTTATAATTTGAAGTGTTGAGGCTCTTTGAAGATGTGGCTTTGTGTTATGTTTTTGTGCATTTAAATATTGTTATTCTTGACTCCTTGATTGATTCTGTGAAATGTGTGGAAGAAAACGCCTACATGCATGAAAAGATTATGTAAAACCAATTGCCAATGAGATTTCACACCAAGGATTCTGTAGCACTTGCTAAACTGGCAAAATTGAAAACCACTGCTGTTCTGTATACCTCTTTGCACTGTATATATATTGTACAGTATTTACTGGTAAAACGAGTCAATGTATTGCATATAAGGGAAAACACAAGTTGAATTAATATATTCCTGCAAGATGATGTTTGTATGCCATCTAGACAGAAGAGACGAGGGCCATTACTGAGAAAGAGAGGACAACTACCCCGGCCATATGTTAACTGTTTGTGTTTCAAATGATACCAGATTCAAAGACCTTACTGCTGTAAATAGTGCTAACTTTAATGTACAGAGATAGTTATGTCTTGTATTTTATTTTTACTTTGCTATCTATTTCAAGTGGGGTTTTTTTGTTTTGTTTTTTCTTTCCCATTTAACTTAAATCATATCATATTGGAAGAGAATCCTCTATTGGTATTCTGTCTTTCTCACTATAGTTGATGTTTCAAGTTAAAAAGCAATGTTCCATTTTACATCTTGTACATTTTACTCTGTTGAGGTACTTTGTTCAGGGAATGCTACAGTTTTAGTTAAAAACTTACTTTAAAGACTTATTTGTCTCATGGTATGAATTTTAAACAAGAATGCCATTATGTATGGACCAAAGTACAACTCACGTTACAGATGTTGATTTCTATGAATTCTAACTGGGAAACCCAGTGTTAATGTGTCTAATAGTGTTGTATCGTCACATTAAGCAGACATGAATTTACCTTTTGAAAAAAATTATTCCAGTTGAAGGAATCTTTTGATAAATTAGTAATAAAGTTCAGAATTATTGTAACAATGAAAATATATTCGACAGCCTCCCTCCTATCCCCAACATTGTACTATTTGATATGTGCATGTTTTTAAGTGTCTGGTAGAAGAACATTTCACCCATATTTTAAAGCCAATAACAGTAATTCACCTCAATTTCCAGCAGTGCGGTGTGGCTCGTGTTCAACCGCTGTGAAGCGAATAGCTGTGCAGTCTATTCCTGGGAAATGTCAGAGGAATGTTTCTTTGTAGTCAAAGTACAATTTTAATAACACCTTAATCACCAGAGAAGAAAGTGAAAGACATTAAAAGCTGCACCTCACAAGATAGTAATAATAGGCTGACAGAAGAATGCATCTTGCATACTGATGAATGGTCGATACTCTCTTGATGTGGTTTAAGTTTCGTAAACTATTTTTAAGTGCCAGTGAATGTGTGCTCTTGTAAGCCACTGTGGCATTTAATAGACCTTTTCCTATATTCATATGCCCACTTAGCGTGTTAGTTCTGCTGACCAGCTCTCACCCGAATTGAAGGCAAAGGCTATCATAAATTTTGTGTAAGTATATTAAAAATGAATTCCATTTAACAGACAAAATCAATCCAAAGTGGTATAATATACTGTATTTAGATTGCTGCACTTTCAGGCCATTATTTTGAGATAAATGTAGAGGCCTTTTTTTTTGTTTTAATGGTAAGGTACAGTTTAATTTGAATTCCCTGACATACAGTAGTATGAATTCTGATCTAACAGATATGTATATTGTAAAACTATGTTGCTGCGATGGTTACATTCTTAAATCTGAATGTTAAATAAGCATATGAACGCTTTCAGCACTTTAGCAACAGGGACTACTGATTATCCTGTTTTAGACAAACCACCCTTCTAATTACATGTGACGGTTGCTGTCTTATCTACTGCAAGTGTCTAGCAACATACAGTGTATACTGATACCTGAGCTACTATTTGTGTAACAAGTTCCCCGCATTTAAAAATGTGTGTATTTTTCTAAATTTTTTCTATAATTTATGCTGACCCTGTCGGTTCTTTCGTTTAGTCTGTCATTATCTTTGGTAAACTGTGGCTTAACCAGTTGAAGATGAAGAACTGTTATAGTCGTCTCATCTGTAGTTATTTTAAATGCATTAAAAGCAGAAGCGAAGCCACGTAAATGCTGGACAGGACCTTGGCTGAGGCGTCGTCAGAAGCACAGGGCATATAGTTGACTTCTTTTTAAATTTACCGCCTCTTTACCACAGGAAAGCAAACAGTCTGAAGGTCATACAATACAGCACATAGTCCGTAACCAGAATTTATGAATTTATGTGAAGACTCGATTTTTTCCTTTGCTAAAGATGGGTGGAAAAATATATACATTTTTATATACATAACAGACGTTTTATTGCGTTCACGTTTTTAACTGTTTTCCTTCAGATGTGTTTGTACAGGGAGCAAGTGCATAATTTGTTTCTTTACGAAAGGATATGATGAAAAAATATGACTGAGAGGTTATGTTCTATCATAAATGAGATATTTTTTTTTTCTTCTTCAGACCCCAATATCAGACCCCGGATTAATTTAGACAGTTTCCACATATACAATGTTAGTTAAAAGGTTTTGCCTCACATGGCAGGCATTCGTAATTATGCAAGGAGCTTAGACCCAAATTGTAATCTACTAGGAAGCCTTCACATGTAATATCTGGTGAGGCTAGGGTTTTATCAGCAAGCTTAAGTAGCAGTTACAGTGCTGCATTTTCTTAACAGTGTATGTTATTTCCTACTACAATTCGTATTATTAAGAGTCATACACCAAAATACAGTGTACTCCATTTTTAATAGTTTTCTGATATAGGAAACAACCACATACAGTGATCAAAACCACTGAGACAAAATCATTCCTATACTAACCATGCTAAAATACTCTGCTTTGTAAGAATCAAGCAATCCGCTTATAAGTATAATTTCGGGGCAAACTGACTGCATGTAATACAGTACTGTATCAAGTGCAATAACGTTTACAGCCAATAAAGCTGTTTCTGAATTTGAATTTGATCACTTCTTGCGTGATTTAGGCATGTACGCTGCGTGTATCCAGTATAGTCCCCGGTCTGCAGGAACTCCCAGTAGAAAATTTTACGTGCGAGTCGACATGGCAAGTATTTTTTTATTGTCCTCTGTTAGTGAAAATTTGTTTTAATAAAGTGAATGTACATTCATTGAATGCATACTGTTATTGTGTGATATGCATGTAGAGGATGGCGCAGTGAGATTTGGGGGGGGGGGGGGGGGGGGGGGGGGGGGGGGGGGGGGGGGGGGGGGGGGGCGCAGGGGGGGGGGGGGGGGGGGGGGGGGGGGTGGGTGGGGGGTGGGGGGGTGCGGAGCTTTGCATCTCCGCTTAGTGTGAAAAACTGAGATTTGCATCACAACTGAAAAAAAGCAATCCACAGATGCTTAAATGCAGTGATAGTCCTGACAATAAAATTCTGTACTGTGATATCATTTTAATTCAAAGTCCATTACATGTAACACTGCACGACAGTTAAACTAGGCACCCTCACTCGCTTCTCAAGTATACCGTAGTAAAATGGGATTCTGCAGGCTTGAATAAACATAATCGTGATCATGTAGCAAGCTGCTTATCTACAAGGACTTGTTTTGATGCATTGTCCTCAGTGACTGAGCGCCATTAGCATATGTATACTGTATTGAAACTGAAGCACGCTTTTGCTAATTGTATTCATATCGGTCCGTTTTTAAGAATCAACCGCTTAAAAGAATGAAATCACCCGGGACTAATGTGATTCTTATAAATGGAGTGCACTGTACTACTGAATATTCTATAGGAATCTTGCAGGCTGTTTATAAGCCACACAAACTGACCCAATTTAACTGTTTGCTCCGCATATCTGTTTAGCCGATCACACTTGTTTATGTTGCAATGAGTGATTACTTTGGTAATATCTTAATCAGTGACCAAACAATTTCTGAATGTGTTGATTAGCTCTGTTAAACAGACTACATGCATAAAGCAATGCATATGAAGAAAAGCAGTGGTCAAAGGTCATCAAACAGGGCAGTTTGTATTGTGCATGCACACAACCACTATCCTGGAACCCATTTCTCTGTCACATATGGTTTATGTATCATTAACCACAAACGAAGGAAACACCTCCCCAGAATTTAGTCCACTTGAGCTGTAATAACCGTTGTATTTAATTCTCTCTAGAGGTCTGATAAATGGTTAACATGACTATAGAAACTTTAACCCAGTAATTGCATGCTCTTGTTTTTAATATATAGATAGATGTATATATAGTATATCTATTATATCAATATATATATATATATATATATATATATATATATATATATATATGCTAAACGTAGAGAACAAAATTATATATATATATATAGTATATATATATATATATATATATATATATATATATATATATATATATATATATATATATATATATATATATACTGGACGTTTCAGAAAATAAAGTGCTACACAGCATGGAGAGAGCTGCTCTAGTGAAATGTGACCTGACTGGCAAGTCAGTTGCATTGTACAATAGCAATGTGTTTGACAGTCCACGAGTTCCCAGGTGGTTTTTGAAAATAATGTGAGGTTTCATAGCAAAAAAAAAAAAAGAACAAAAACATTATTAAAACTGATTGATATGAAAGGAATTATTAGTTCTGCACATAGGAAATACTCAAATTTCAGCATATTCCAAAATGCAAAACAATCTCATCTTCACACTTATTAGCTCTACAACAGAGAAGTGATAACATTTATCATTGGCTTATTCTGTTGCAACACAGACCCCTACAATATGTGATTCATTTCTTTGGGATATAGATTTTTGACTGAGAGAAAAAGAGCGCGCAACTTCTGTATATAAAAATAAAATACCATACGTTGCTGTAATTATAGACTAAACTACCAGAACTGCTTTCTTGGTACAGATTGTATGTAATTATCTAATAAACATCTTTAATTCTAACTTTTTATTATTATTATTGAAAAAAAAAAGCCTTATCCTTTTCTGTACCAGGAAAACACTTGCCAAAACCATAGTAGAACATATAGTCTAAAGGCAAATTTAATGCACAAAAATACTGAAGTTTACCAGAGACTTACTTTTTTTGTCTTTGGATATAAAAAAAAGAGTATGAAAAGAAATATTGGCAACCGAAAGAAACCACAGTTGTTAGACCTCCCGCGTTTCCTGTGCTGGACAGAGCAATAGAGGAAATATGTAATTCCTGTTGTTGAAAACCTGCTTTAATCTTTAATCTTTAAAGCATATGAGAAGAAACTTTAACATTTTAGTTTATGGTCCTATGGTATCTTGGCAGTGTGTGTGTGCTATTTTCTTTACCAGTGGTTCATGAGAACATTGTTTATATTTTCCTCTCTTAATACCAGTGCTAGCCAAACCAGGAGTCTTTTAATGGTGAAATTCTGTATGTTGTGTGTGTGTGTGCATAGATCGTTTATTTCTTGTCAAAAAAGAAGAGAGCTTACAACTCTGATGCTACAGTACTGAAATACTAGCCTGTTTGAAAGTTAAATTAGCTGTCGTACAGTACACAAGCCACCTTGTATTCTTCTATGCTTGTTTAAATACTTTGACTTGCTGTATGACAGCCTGCGACTCCTTCTGCTCCCACCTTCTTCATACAGGACCAGTTGAAAGATCATGTGTTTTCTTAAGAACTAGGAAGTAAGCAACCAGAGCCAGCATCTAGGATTCCACATTCTCAGATAATGCCGGGTGTATTCTGGTCTAGAGAGGCAGCTCAAACTTTGAACTGCTTTGTCAAGAGATAGGACAGACATGTTATCATGCTTTTTTAAATAACTGTATTTATCATTTTTATTTTATCAGTGACAAATAAGAAGCCCGCTCAGGTCTCCATCACCAAGGTCAAACAATTTGAAGGCTCGTCTGCGTTTGTACGGAGATCACAGTGGACGCTTGATCAGCTACGGCAGGTGAACGGAATTGACCCAAATCAAGTGAGTCCCTTCTGCTATCTTTGTAAACATTATTTTGAACAATGGTATCCACTTCAGTCCCTTTCAGTAAATTCCAAGCCAGGACCTGACTCAAACCTGGTTGTAAATTGCTTAAACACCAAGGTTCAATTAAACTGTCAAAAACCTGGTTAGATCAAGGACTGGGCTACTCAAGTGAACAAGGATTGTAATGGTGAAAACACCACAACTGAGTACCACTGATTTAGACAGTAAAGACAGGGTTCAGAATCAACCAATATCTAGGACTTGAATTTTTCGTTTTTTA
>NC_054545.1:10845426-10855426 GCF_017654505.1 Polyodon spathula
ATATATATGTATGTGTCTGTTTTGCAAGATACACAGGATGACAAAACTGCATATTTTACATTATAAGAGAGCTGTATTTTTGCTCATTATGAACATACTAGGCTGCTGTTGTCAAAATGCTGACGTTATAACTTCAGTGATCTCAAAACTTCAAAGTCATTAGTAAAAATGTGATTTGCCTCGGTGCCTTTTATGCCCTGAAGAACCTAGAAACGCATGACTTTCTACATTTTACTCCTCCAAATGTTAACTAGTATTGCAGCATATGAGGTGCATGTCATTAGCCAGGTGGTTTTCACTAAGCAAATTACAACAATTTTTTTAAAATTACTTATTTGTAAATAGACTCTAGATCTACCTTGTGAAAGTTTATACATGTACTTCATAATTAATTAGTAATGCTACATTAACATACCTATATTATTCATTGTTTTCTTTTTTTCAGTTCCACACATTTTGTTTGTTATATATTCAAAACAGAATCTTACAATGGTTTCCAATCTCAGCTGTGACATAGGGCCAGAATCGAATAAAACAATGAATTGTGTATCCATTGATTTAATCTTATTAGACATCCAACAAAATAGCACTTCAGGTCCATCACATGTATTTTTACAGTCCTTGAATGAGCGTTTAGCATCCTCAAGATTTAGAAAATAATTTTGACAGCTATGAGAGAGAGAGAGAGAGAGAGAGAGAGAGAGAGAGAGAGAGAGAGAGAGAGAATTAAATTATTGTTTGCAAACTGAGTTAAAAAACAAACAAAACCAAGTTTAACCCTTCCCTGGGCACTAACTAAACAGGTTAGCAGTAGTCCTGTCTAACGAAGGGCAGGGTAAGCATGTTCACCTGTTTAAACCAATTCCACAAGTAACCTAATCCAAATTACCATCCAACACTTTCGTTGTCAAAACCCATACCTTTATATATACAATAGGTTAAACGAAACTCTATTTGGAAGCTATGGTTTGTGTGGGTCTTTTCACTTGGAGAGTGAATGTCCCGACGCCTTCACAGGCTTTTTTTTCTGCCAATGACCAATCAGCTATGCCCCTTATTGACTGACATGGTTTCAGCCAGTAACATGCTTTGACCGTGAAGACACTATGCAAAGGTGAAATGACCCATGAAATACAAGTGCAAACACATAATCCAAGAAAAAGGCACAGAATGTTCTTTAATCTAAAGTAGTACCAGATACCATGTTTTTAAAATTAAAATACATTGGAGTTGTAACACATGTTTCTTTTAAAATTGCACATTTGAAATATATGCAGCAAAAAGAAGTGCAAAATGGTTAAGATTTATATATATATTAAATTTTGTATTGTACCTGCGGTAATGCTGTTTATTTATTTATTTATTTTACCAGATAACAGTTTAAGGGTTATTCCTGTGGAGAGGAGTAATAATTAAAGGAGACAAAGTCACTGCGGGAGAAAGTCACAAGGATCATACTGTCAAGAAAATGGCATCACTGTGCACCTTTAACCTCCTGAACCAAGTGGAGTTAAACCAGAGCAATCGAAGGATGATTACACTCTGTATTTACTTAGTAGGGCGTGAAATAACAAGCCTTTATCCGCTGTTTTATTTGCTGAACCAGTCAGGGAGGTGGATCAATTTAAATGTTGGTTTCTATTGACTAGACCCTGAAAAGGAAGATTTTGTATGAAATGTTTCATTAACAAAAAACCTTCTACCACAGTATTTAAAAAATAAATAAGTAAATAAATCAGTATATTTTATAATGGGATCGATCAGGGAATTTATTTAAAATGTATAAAAAAATCCAGTATGTTGTATAATTCCCAATAATATTGGGTCAACTGTACACTATGGCTCTGAGGTTCAACATGGACCCCTACTGACAAAAATTTTTTGTATGTTCTATTCTGATTGGATGGATTCTTTTCTGTCTAATCGCAGTTTAAGGTGGTTCCAGGTGAATATGATGGACAGCATCTGTAACTTGTGCCCACCTGCACCTACCATATTAGTGTATCACTGTTACAGTACAAGCTGGCAAGATACAAAGATGGCAGTGGCATCAATCAAAATGCAAACAATAAAAGAGTGCTGGAAAGTTTGTTAAGGATGAGACACGGTGCTGATAGATGCTTTGAGACCCAAATTCCTTATATTATTGTGTCCTTGAGTTGGATAAACTAAATTGTCTGCAGTCTTTTGTTCATTAATACCACTGTTGTACATCAAGGGCCATTCTGCCCCATACCCTTTGTTAGTTAATTGAGCCAATTAAACAGATATTTATGTATTACTTACCGGTAGTTAACTATTTAATTAATAACCCCTAAACTTGATATGGAATTGCCCTCAAGGACAGGTATTTCTGTAGTCCATTCTTGTGTTTCAGAACCACTTGCCCCATTCAAAATTCTTTGGTAGTAGTAGTATTTTTGTAATGACCAATATCTGTTTGAACACCACTAAATAATAGCAGTAGAAGAAAGGTGGGTTCATCAATGCCTATTCCTATTATTTAGTATTTTAGTATTTTGCACCAGTAATTGTGTGACCTTCAGTGGGAGGAATTTCCCTTGAAATATCCAGTTTTGAAAGAAATGCATGTTATAGCAAAGATACTGAATCTTGGTTCTAAATCTCCGTCTGAACTTGTGAGGGCTCTAAGCAGCAAAAGTAGGGTCCTTTGGACAGGCTGGCCCAACAGTTCATTTCCAGGGTCAGAAAGTAGGTCAGTCTGGAAGAAGGTGAGACTCTTGCAAGAACATAGTGACCTGGAAGGGAAACGACGTAGCAGCTGCAGATTGTAGAGACAGCTGCACTCTTTGGTAATGTCAGTCCTTTGGTAAGCAACCAAAGGTTGTTTAAAAAGACTTAAAATGGGCGTCTGACATCACCATTATATATCACCATTATATACCATAAATGAACAATTTTCTGCGGTATAATCTTCACTTTGAATGAGAAATATCGGAAGCAATTTATCTTAATAATAATGTGTGTAATGTAGAGCAAAAGTTGCATGCTAACCGGTAAGTAAATTAAAAATCAGTAATTTTTTTAGTTTAAAGTAACAGCAGTTTTATTTTCATGTTGGTGCACATTTTTTTAATTTTAGTGTTAATTGAAATGAAGTGGCATAAAACTGTTATTGTTGAATAGTTTATATTTTTATGTAAACAAAATACTTTGTTTATTATCATTGACACATAGCAGGTTAAGTTATAAAAAAAAAAAAAAATCATCTAATAAAATTAACATCAAATCTATTGAAAGTGTTATGAGCTAGATATAGCCACAAGGGACTATAGACCCAGTAGCAGCACGTTATTGTAGCCAATTAGAAAGAAATCTGTCACAGTTTTAAATGTTTGCAATTCAGAGAAGGAAACAAATTCCCATTTGAGAAGCCTGTTTTCCAGGTTGCTTCAGTGCCAGGTGTTTGACATTGAGTAAAGTCTGAGATGAATGTAGCTTATGGCAACCCGTGGAATAGACCGACTCTAGGGAATCGCAGCTTCCTGCCGTGAAAGTTTCCATTTTCAAAGCACATCAGTTTCAGTGGGAATGTACCAGTGGTCCCATATGCTGCTTCTGACAGAGCTAACTTTCTACCAGAATATGAGACAGCTACTGAAGAGGTTCCCTCGTTGCTAACAAAATGAATCCCAATATGTTGCCAATGAAGGAGCAGCATGTTTCCAACTGCTAATGGAATTGAGCCCCATCAATTATTAATAGAAATTTGCTTTGTTTTCCTTGCTCATTTTGCCTTTTTACTCAATGACATGCTAGTGATATGGGTTTTGTAGGTTTTCAACCAGAAAAAGAAATGCCCAAACATCATGTCAAGATGAGTGTTAAAGTAGTACAATTCCTCCTGTATTTGTACTTGCCCTTCATCCCCTCACCCCCGCTATCACCCCTGCCCCCACCCCTTTCCCGAACCTTAGGAGCAGGAATCCTTTGTCTGAGGTGTTCATCTGGAACAACTTCTGCACACTTGTTTTCATGTTCTTTTAGATTACAGGGCAGCAGACCTAGCTTTGAAGCTCCCCTCTTCTTTTGTTTCTTTGCAATGCACTCTAGTAATTAACTTTGTCCTTCTTTTATTTGTTCCAGTCAATCGCAGTCCACTCTGCTGAGCATCTTCTCCCAGGAGTACCAGGTTAGAAGTTTTCTCCTTTGTGAAGGCTGACAGGTGCCTAATTGAATGATGAATGTCCCTTTATTTCTTTGTAATTGAACTGCCAGCTTTCTGATTGGTTTGGAGGATGTTCCCTTTTCCACATCAAGCACCGCCTGAGTCTCAGTGGATGGCTGCCAAGCCTTCCCATCCATCTGTCTAATAACATCTAGCCTCTGCTTATTTGGTGGACTTGTAATAAATTATGCTAAACCATTATTATTCTGACAATAATAATTTCCCTGTGTTGCATGGTTCCATGTGCTAAATGTTTGCTGACTTGCACTGTCACTGCCACTTTCTATGGCTGACAGGGATGATGATAAATGACCAGTGCTGGAGTGGCAGAAGGCAAGGGAGGCAGAAAATAGAGTAATTTATCATGAGATGACAGGTGTCAGTCATGTGGCATGTCCCGACGGAATTACCTTTTTGTAGTTTTTAAATAAGTTGTTTTTAAGCAATGTTGTTCCTGGTTTAAATGGCAATTGAATTGCAAAAGTCGGTCACAGAGGAATAGGTCAGAATCAGATTGGAGGGAGGTTTAATACAAGGGCTAAGAGAGAACAAGTTTTTTCTTGACTCATGTAACCCTCAGCAAACTTATTGAGATTCAGTTACTATGACCCTTCCAGCTTTTACATATACTGTAAGGTACCTCTCTGGCAGACAGTCTGTGTATAATAGATATGGAGACACTGTTGCCTTGGCATAGCAGTACAATAACTTTAAATTGCACAGCCTTTACAATTTCAAAGGTTTGCCAATCAAAATATTAATTAACAAATGCTGTATTTCATTGAGAAACTGACCTGCATTTCATTGAGAAACTGACCTGCAATCTTTTATTGCTATTCCAGAAACGAATCAAAAGAAGCCATGTAAGGCATCTCACTGAAGAGGCCATTGAAAATTACTGTCAAAAGTATGACCTACCTATCCCACTAGAGGGTACCACAGGACTTAATAAATGGACCACCCTTAAAGAATGTAAACCTGGGTGATGTGTATTATTTCTCTTTGACAGATTTATATATTTTCTAATTATATTTAGAAATATTGTGTGGAATTTGTCATTAAGCTTATTTCTGCACCTGTAATAAGCACTGAACATCGTTTTTAAATGGCTCTGTGTATCACGATTTGTTTCATTCACTTGAAAAGCATATATAGTTTGAAATAGTACATTACTAGGTTTATCCAAATTTAATACTATATTATTAATGATATGTTTTATAGCCTTTCATATTTAAGGTAAGTAATATAAATTGAATAAAGGTAGGGTCATTCAGAAAACTTGATTGCATGTGTTTATAATTGCCAAATTACGAAAAATATGTAAGAACCCAAGTAAATGTTATATTGCATAGAACCATACCAGGTGATGTTATATACTGTAAAAATGAATAATAATGACTGTTGTACAGTATTAGGATTTAATGAAAGCATTGGAGCTCTAATACAACAGTGATTAAAACAAGTTTAATTTACAACATGACATAATTGTCAATGTTTATTTTTATTACAATGAAGATTTGTGCTCTCTGCTTATTCTAGGTTATTATTATCTGTAATGTGTTTTTTGAAAACAAGCACAATGTGTTTTTGCATAAGATAATAGGTCTTTATCTAGTCTATTAATCTCCTGTTTTGTGTACAGGAAGTGGATAATGCACACATAACCCAGTTATATAAATCGAAGCCAGATATGTATCAGACTCGGTGATGTATATTGTCTGTTTTTGTTGGAGTAGGTAAATAGTGGTCTTTTTTTTTTTCCTCCTTGCCAAGAGAGAGTAGTTTTTGTTTACTCATGTGTCTTCTGTAGCCAGGTTGAGTATACCATCTGCCTGAAAGGGCAAAGTCATTAGGGACGTTAACATGTCTAGGCTGGTCTACCCTTGTCATTACAACACCACTTGGCTTTTTTTTTCAGGTACCTGAGTGAGGTGAAGAAAAATCTGACTGCCCCTGTCCTTTTGGAATTGGCCAATGAGGTTTCAATTCCTTTCATCTTTCTGTTTTCTATTTAAGGCATTTGATTAAAAGGTGTTTGAATTTCTAACAAATGCAATTAGCCTAGAAACCAAATTTTGAAGTCACATTGGACATTTGAAATTCTTTTCCCTGTCTGTTAGTGCTTAGGAAAATTGGACAAATGGTTCCGTCTATTAACCAATCATTTAATATAATTAGTGTATATGCATTTTAAGCAGATGTGTAAACACTTCTTTTTTTTTTTTTTTTTTTTTTTTTTTTTTTTTTTTTTTTTTTTAAAAAACACATTATTGCAAATCCAGTTTATATTTAAATGAATGTGTTTCCTATAAAAAAAATACATTTTAAAATACTAAAAATATATTTTGAAATACAATTTGCTTATAACAGCTTGTTTACAGCACGTTTTTTTCCACCCAGTGTGTGTGTGTGTGTGTGTGTATATATATATATATATATATATATATACACACACACACACACACACACAGAGGAACTCTTTATTGAGATATGGGAGAGCAATGAAGATTATGTTAAAGAAAAAAAAAAGATCTGGATCATAATAAAACAAAAAATGAAATCTTTCATTCTTAGTACAGTGTAAAATATTTTGCTGTATTACTGGATGCAGTCCAGATCTGCCTATGTAGCCGTCAGGAGCATACCCCTGAGTACATACTGTTTTAATGTTGCGTTATAGTGGAATATAAGGGCAGGCAGGGAAATGAGTGTTTGTATTAAAAATGGCTTGGTGCTGTGAGCATTAATTGTTGCAGCAGTAAGTTCTACATATTACATTAATAAGAAAGAATGGGCTCCCTCAGCTCTGGTGTCTCTTGTGCATTGCTGCAGTCAGCAAATGAACAATTAACGTTCAGTTACTCAAAGGCTTTAATGGGCTAGGAAGGGTCTACAATCCCTGATAATTCAGTTAATGTACAAAAGTTTGATCCACACTGGCTAATAAGGTAACATTTACAAAAGTAATATGTTGTGCATTAAACATATTGAAATAAGAGAATAATGATTGAACAATGAACATTAAAGGCATTCAATCTTTGCATATTGAGAAATACTGTTGTAGCACTTTTTTTTGTAAAAAAACAAAAAAAAAAGAAAAAATTATATATTTTTTTATCAATAAAGTAGGGTGTTAATACTGTAATATCTCTGTTTAGTTCCTTTTATTTTGTCCACAGAATTGGATTTGTATTAGGTAAATATCTGTGATAATCTGCAGTACTGTCAGTGTCTATAATTGTGTATTAAGTACAGAAAAAAGTAAAATTTTCCGGTCATACCTACAAGTCTTAAAAAGCTAACATGCGATGTTTTTATGTTTATTGACTGAGTTCAAAGTAAGATTGTTCCACATTGTCTGAACTAAGTTTACACTATTGAAACATATGATGCTAGATTTAATGAAATCCTTATTTAATCAGCATCTGTAGTGGATTTTGGGACAAATAATCAGCCCCCCGATTACCGCCCGTGAACCATTTCGCTGTCATTTTAATATGCTACTTAACATTTAAACAAAGCACTCATGTGTCCTCTGACAGTTAATTGATGTAGCGGAGGTGCTTTATGAGACACTATACCTCCAGCAGGGGTGAACTATAAAAATAGATCAGAAATATAATAATTTTTAAATCCTACTACATATAGATGTTTTATCTGATAGGAATGTTAAATGGGGTTTAACTCTAATTCTAAGTGTCTTATGCATGAAGGTCAGAAATAAATTTACAGAGCATTTATATTACAGATGCATAAAAATTAAATCCAAAGAATAGTTTATTTAATGTTTTCATAAGGGGTAATAAAACCAGTCTTAGTTGTCTTTCAGTGCATTTATTTCAGGTGGGATTTGAAGCCCTATAAATTTTACTTACATGTTAAATTCTGATGTATAGCATGGTGGTCTTATTTCAGAAAGAGATGGACACATGATTAATATGAAAATTAGGGAGATGCAAGTACCTGAACTAATAAGGTAGTCCTTATTCAGGCTGGACTACCTTCAGTAATTTCTCAATTTTTCAAGTGTCAGCTCTGATGTGGGTTACTGAAAATACACAGCTCTTACTACTTGGGGAATTTAAGGGTATCCAAGGATGTATCTCAAATGTGAAAGAGCTGCAGGTTACAGAGGAAGAATTATTTTACAAAAAAAGCAGATTCTTTTTAATGAAGATGAAGACTGTCTTTATCCATAATAATTATATACATCTTTAGTCTTCCAAGGCTGGGTTTGTATGCAGAATTATGATGATATTAACAAATATTACCATCAGTAAATCTTTGTTGGAAGCAGTTTATGCTTGCAGCTTTCTTATAATGGATTGCTGTAAGGATAAAAAGCTACTGTCTGGCAATAAGCTGATGGCAAATTCAGTGTTGGAGCCCCCAACTAAGTTTACAAAAAAACAAAAAGCAAACATGTATTGACACTGCTTAATTTGCATTAAAAAAAACAATAAAAAAAACATAGTTACAGTAATCATTATAGTATGTGAGCTTTTATTAGTGAATAATGTACAGTAAATATTGACATAATTGCAATCCAATACAACTAATACATAGTATTGCAGTATGAAATACATAGATAATGCAGATATATGGGTTCTGTAATGCACACTTATACTTAAATTTTAACCTTGGTTTCATATTTACTTTTTACAAGAAAAGTGTACATTTGCTTTATCCATCATTTGACTTGTACTAGGAGAGGCAGCTTGACCTATGCTAAATGTCAAAATGAATGTCCTCTAATGCGGTAATTTAATTCAATATGTCCTTGTTAAATCTGTATTCTATACATTGTCCTAAATTCACTTTCAAATTCAAGAAAGGGTCATGCCTGTACACTTGTAAGCATATTTTACCAGTAAATAAATGACCAGTGATCATCTCTCATTTTAAACTCTTTTAATTGTAATCTGTTCAAAACCACAGATTTGACCATTATAACCAGAGTAGTTTGAATGTGAATGAGTCTAGTGTACAAATTATATTTTAAGAAACACCTCAACTCACTTACTCCATAGATCACAGGACAGCTGTCTTTTAATCCCCCAACCCCCACTTAAAAAAAAAAAAATACTTTTATAAAAATAGGCTGAAGACTCCACTTAGCCAATGTATTTGTTATAATTAGAAATCTGTTCAAAGAACAAAGGTCACCATGGTTAATGGATCACAGACTGGTAATTAATGCATATTCTGTAGAAATAAGGTTAATGACACATTATGAAGGAAATTGTTCCACAGAACTTTTTTGAGCCATTTAAGTTTGAGAGACATCGTCTGGATGAGTCTGTCATACACAGGGCATCCCAAAAAATGTTCCCGAATATGTAAATACATTGATATATACAGAACCACAGATGTTGTTATTTATTTATTTATTTGTTTATTTATTTATTTAATTCACAAGTATCACCATGTGTCATATTTTCATCCAATTATGGCATGTGCTTGAGAGTATCAGCCTCTAGGTCATGGCAACCTGTTTATACGAAGGTTCTAAACGGATCAAGATTCTGGTAACTAATTTGTTAGGTTGTTTAAAGCTATATTGTGGGAACCAGTTGTCTAATTATGATGAAACCATGCCCAATCATTTATTTTGAGGCGACGCTGTACTTGCAATGAGTGCAGGTCATAGTGACCTGCTTTTTTTCTGAGTGCAATTAGTGTAGCACCATAGTGCTTCAGGAGGGATTTCTAAAGAACTAAGAACAAAACAGCATTTTTTTAATTTTTATTATGATTAGAAAATATGTATAGCTTCTATATTAGCCTATTAATGAAAAACAAAACAAACAA